>NW_027264055.1:0-14702 GCF_036320965.1 Panulirus ornatus | reverse complement strand
GTGTGGCGGGGTGGCGACGGGAATGAATAAAGGTAAATGTCTGAATTATAGCATTGTGTATATATGTACAAGTCTCTGTATATATATATATATATGTACACGTTGTTATGTATAGGTATGTATTTGTGGTTGTGTGGGACGTGTCCGTATATACTTGTGTATGTGGGTTGGGCTGGGCCATTCTTTCGTCTGTTTCTTTGCCGCTACTTCGAGAACGCGGGAGACAGCAACAAAATATGATGAATGAATAAATGTATATTCATATATTATACTTAACCACCGTCTTCCGTGATAGCGAGGTAGCGCAAGGAAACAGACAAGGAATGGCCCAACCCATCCACATACACATGTATATACATGAATGACCTACACACACACACACACACACATGTACATATACATTCCAACATATCCATACATAGACATACACAGACATATGCTTTTGAACTTATACCTAATTATACATACAAAAATACATACATATATATATTTCTTTCAAACTATTCGCCTTTTCCCGCATTAGCAAGGTAGCGTTAAGAACAGAGGACTGGGCCTCTGAGGGAATATCCTCACCTGGCCCCCTTCTCTGTTCCCTCTCTTGGAAAGTTAAACAAAAAAAAAAAACAAGAGGGGAGGATTTCCAGCCCCCGCTCCCTCCCCTTTTAGTCGCCTTCTACGACACGCAGGGAATACGTGGGAAGTATTCTTTCTCCCCTATCCTCAGGGATAACATATATATATATATATATATATATATATATATATATATATATATATATATATATATATATATATATATATATTTTTTTTTTTTTTTTTTTTTATACTTTGTCGCTGTCTCCCGCGTTTGCGAGGTAGCGCGAGGAAACAGACGAAAGAAATGGCCCAACCCCCATACACACGTACATACACACGTCCACACACGCAAATATACATACCTACACAGCTTTCCATGGTTTACCCCAGACGCTTCACATGCCTTGATTCAATCCACTGACAGCACGTCAACCCCTGTATACCACATCGCTCCAATTCACTCTATTCCTTGCCCTCCTTTCACCCTCCTGCATGTTCAGGCCCCGATCACACAAAATCTTTTTCACTCCATCTTTCCACCTCCAATTTGGTCTCCCTCTTCTCCTCGTTCCCTCCACCTCCGACACATATATCCTCTTGGTCAATCTTTCCTCACTCATTCTCTCCATGTGCCCAAACCATTTCAAAACACCCTCTTCTGCTCTCTCAACCACGCTCTTTTTATTTCCACACATCTCTCTTACCCTTACGTTACTTACTCGATCAAACCACCTCACACCACACATTGTCCTCAAACATCTCATTTCCAGCACATCCATCCTCCTGCGCACAACTCTATCCATAGCCCACGCCTCGCAACCATACAACATTGTTGGAACCACTATTCCTTCAAACATACCCATTTTTGCTTTCCGAGATAATGTTCTCGACTTCCACACATTTTTCAAGGCTCCCAAAATTTTCGCCCCCTCCCCCACCCTATGATCCACTTCCGCTTCCATGGTTCCATCCGCTGACAGATCCACTCCCAGATATCTAAAACACTTCACTTCCTCCAGTTTTTCTCCATTCAAACTCACCTCCCAATTGACTTGACCCTCAACCCTACTGTACCTAATAACCTTGCTCTTATTCACATTTACTCTTAACTTTCTTCTTCCACACACTTTTCCAAACTCATATATATATATATATATATATATATATATATATATATATATATATATATATATATATATTTTTTTTTTATACTTTGTCGCTGTCTCCCGCGTTTGCGAGGTAGCGCAAGGAAACAGACGAAAGAAATGGCCCCCCCCCCCCCCCCCATACACATGTACATACACACGTCCACACACGCAAACATACATACCTACACAGCTTTCCATGGTTTACCCCAGACGCTTCACATGCCTTGATTCAATCCACTGACAGCACGTCAACCCCTGTATACCACATCGCTCCAATTCACTCTATTCCTTGCCCTCCTTTCACCCTCCTGCATGTTCAGGCCCCGATCACAAAAAATCTTTTTCACTCCATCTTTCCACCTCCAATTTGGTCTCCCTCTTCTCCTCGTTCCCTCCACCTCCGACACATATATCCTCTTGGTCAATCTTTCCTCACTCATTCTCTCCATGTGCCCAAACCATTTCAAAATACCCTCTTCTGCTCTCTCAACCACGCTCTTTTTATTTCCACACATCTCTCTTACCTCGATCAAACCACCTCACACCACACATTGTCCTCAAACATCTCATTTCCAGCACATCCATCCTCCTGCGCACAACTCTATCCATAGCCCACGCCTCGCAACCATACAACATTGTTGGAACCACTATTCCTTCAAACATACCCATTTTTGCTTTCCGAGATAATGTTCTCGACTTCCACACATTTTTCAAGGCTCCCAAAATTTTCGCCCCCTCCCCCACCCTATGATCCACTTCCGCTTCCATGGTTCCATCCGCTGCCAGATCCACTCCCAGATATCTAAAACACTTCACTTCCTCCAGTTTTTCTCCATTCAAACTCACCTCCCAATTGACTTGACCCTCAACCCTACTGTACCTAATAACCTTGCTCTTATTCACATTTACTCTTAACTTTCTTCTTCCACACACTTTACCAAACTCAGTCACCAGCTTCTGCAGTTTCTCACATGAATCAGCCACCAGCGCTGTATCATCAGCGAACAACAACTGACTCACTTCCCAAGCTCTCCCATCCCCAACAGACTTCATACTTGCCCCTCTTTCCAGGACTCTTGCATTTACCTCCCTAACAACCCCATCCATAAACAAATTAAACAACCATGGAGACATCACACACCCCTGCCGCAAACCTACATACACTGAGAACGAATCACTTTCCTCTCTTCCTACACGTACACATGCCTTACATCCTCGATAAAAACTTTTCACTGCTTCTAACAACTTGCCTCCCACACCATATATTCTTAATACCTTCCACAGAGCATCTCTATCAACTCTATCATATGCCTTCTCCAGATCCATAAATGCTACATACAAATCCATTTGCTTTTCTAAGTATTTCTCACATACATTCTTCAAAGCAAACACTTGATCCACACATCCTCTACCACTTCTGAAACCGCACTGCTCTTCCCCAATCTGATGCTCTGTACATGCCTTCACCCTCTCAATCAATACCCTCCCATATAATTTACCAGGAATACTCAACAAACTTATACCTCTGTAATTTGAGCACTCATTCTTATCCCCTTTGCCTTTGTACAATGGCACTATGCACGCATTCCGCCAATCCTCAGGCACCTCACCATGAGTCATACATACATTAAATAACCTTACCAACCAGTCAACAATACAGTCACCCCCTTTTTTTAATAAATTCCACTGCATTACCATCCAAACCTGCTGCCTTGCCGGCTTTCATCTTCCGCAAAGCTTTTACTACCTCTTCTCTGTTTACCAAATCATTTTCCCTAACCCTCTCACTTTGCACACCACCTCGACCAAAACACCCTATATCTGCCACTCTGTCATCAGACACATTCAACAAACCTTCAAAATACTCATTCCATCTCCTTCTCACATCACCACTACTTGTTATCACCTCCCCATTTACGCTCTTCACTGAAGTTCCCATTTGCTCCCTTCTCTTACGCACCCTATTTACCTCCTTCCAGAACATCTTTTTATTCTCCCTAAAATTTACTGATAGTCTCTCACCCCAACTCTCATTTGCCCTTTTTTTCACCTCTTGCACCTTTCTCTTGACCTCCTGTCTCTTTCTTTTATACTTCTCCCACTCAATTGCATTTTTTCCCTGCAAAAATCGTCCAAATGCCTCTCTCTTCTCTTTCACTAATACTCTTACTTCTTCATCCCACCACTCACTACCCTTTCTAAACAGCCCACCTCCCACTCTTCTCATGCCACAAGCATCTTTTGCGCAATCCATCACTGATTCCCTAAATACATCCCATTCCTCCCCCACTCCCCTTACTTCCATTGTTCTCAACTTTTTCCATTCTGTACACAGTCTCTCCTGGTACTTCCCCACACAGGTCTCCTTCCCAAGCTCACTTACTCTCACCACCTTCTTCACCCCAACATTCACTCCTCTTTTCTGAAAACCCATACTAATCTTCACCTTAGCCTCCACAAGATAATGATCAGACATCCCTCCAGTTGCACCTCTCAGCACATTAACATCCAAAAGTCTCTCTTTCGCACGCCTGTCAATTAACACGTAATCCAATAACGCTCTCTGGCCATCTCTCCTACTTACATAAGTATACTTATGTATATCTCGCTTTTTAAACCAGGTATTCCCAATCATCAGTCCTTTTTCAGCACATAAATCTACAAGCTCTTCACCATTTCCATTTACAACACTGAACACCCCATGCATACCAATTATTCCCTCAACTGCCACATTACTCACCTTTGCATTCAAATCACCCATCACTATAACCCGGTCTCGTGCATCAAAACCGCTAACACACTCATTCAGCTGCTCCCAAAACACTTGCCTCTCATGATCTTTCTTCTCATGCCCAGGTGCATATGCACCAATAATCACCCACCTCTCTCCATCAACTTTCAATTTTACCCATATTAATCGAGAATTTACTTTCTTACATTCTATCACATACTCCCACAACTCCTGTTTCAGGAGTATTGCTACTCCTTCCCTTGCTCTTGTCCTCTCACTAACCCCTGACTTCACTCCCCAGACATTTCCAAACCACTCTTCCCCTTTACCCTTGAGCTTCGTTTCACTCAGAGCCAAAACATCCAGGTTCCTTTCCTCAAACATACTACCTATCTCTCCTTTTTTCACATCTTGGTTACATCCACACACATTTAGGCACCCCACTCTGCGCCTTCGAGGAGGATGATCACTCCCCGCGTGACTCCTTCTTCTGTTTCCCATTTTAGAAAGTTAATACAAGGAGGGGAGGATTTCCGGCCCCCCGCTCCCGTCCCCTCTAGTCGCTTTCTACGACACGCGAGGAATACGTGGGAAGTATTCTTTCACCCCTATCCCCAGGGATAATATACATATATATATACATATACACACACACACACATACACACACATACGCACATACACACACACACACACACACACATATATATACATATGAAAAATGTAAGAAACAATTTAGAAAACAAACTTTTAGCTTGAAATGAATGAAAAAAATGAATGTCACATAATGGTTCAACCTCTGGCTATGGAAAAGGAAATGTACAATTTATTCACACAAACGTCAATAGCAGTTCTCATATATATATATATATATATATATATATATATATATATATATATATATATATATATATATATATATATATATATATATATATATATGGAGGAAGTAAAGTGTTTTAGATATCTGGGAGTGGATCTGGCAGCGGATGGAACCATGGAAGCGGAAGTGAATCATAGGGTGGGGGAGGGGGCGAAAATTCTGGGAGCCTTGAAGAATGTTTGGAAGTCGAAAACATTATCTCGGAAAGCAAAAATTGGTATGTTTGAAGGAATAGTGGTTCCAACAATGATGTATGGTTGCGAGGCGTGGGCTATGGATAGAGTTGTGCGCAGGAGGGTGGCTGTGCTGGAAATGAGATGTTTGAGGACAATATGTGGTGTGAGGTGGTTTGATCGAGTAAGTAATAATAGGGTAAGAGAGATGTGTGGAAATAAAAAGAGTGTGGTTGAGAGAGCAGAAGAGAGTGTTTTGAAATGGTTTGGTCACATGGAAAGAATGAGTGAGGAAAGATTGACCAAGAGGAAATATGTGTCAGAGGTGGAGGGAACGAGGAGAAGTGAGAGACCAAATTGGAGGTGGAAAGATGGAGTGAAAAAGATTTTGAGTGATCGGGGCCTAAACATGCAGGAGGGTGTAAGGCGTGCAAGGAATAGAGTGAATTGGAACGATGTGGTATACCGGGGTCGACGTGCTGTCAATGCATGTGAAGCGCCTGGGGTAAACCATGGAAAGCTCTCTGCGGCCTGGATGTGGAAAGGGAGCTGTGGTTTCGGTGCATTATTACATGACAGCTAGAGACTGAATGTGAACGAATGGGGTCTTTGTTGTCTTTCCTTAGCGCTACCTCGCACACATGAGGGGGGAGGGGGTTGTTATTCCATGTGTGGCGGGGTGGCGACGGGAATGAATAAAGGCAGACAGTATGAATTATGTACATGTGTATATATGTATATGTCTGTGTGTGTGTATGTATATGTGTACATTGAGATGTATAGGTATGTATATTTGAGTGTGTGGACGTGTATGTATATACATGTGTATGTGGGTGGGTTGGGTCATTCTTTCGTCTGCTTCGTTGCGCTACCTCGCTAACGCGGGAGACAGCGACAAAGCAAAATAAATTAATAAATATATATATATATATATATATATATATATATATATATATATATATATATATATATATATATATATATATATATATATTTTTTTTTTTTTCTTTTTTTGCTTTGTCGCTGTCTTCCGCGTTTGCGAGGTAGCGCAAGGAAACAGACGAAAGAAAAGGCCCAACCCACCCCCATACACATGTATATACCTACGTCCACACACGCAAATATACATACCTACACAGTTTTCCATGGTTTACCCCAGACTCTTCACATGCCCTGATTCAATCCACTGACAGCACGTCAACCCCGGTATACCACATCGATCCAATTCACTCTATTCCTTGCCCTCCTTTCACCCTCCTGCATGTTCAGGCCCCGATCACACAAAATCTTTTTCACTCCATCTTTCCATCTCCAATTTGGTCTCCCACTTCTCCTCGTTCCCTCCACCTCCGACACATATATCCTCTTGGTCAATCTTTCCTCACTCATTCTCTCCATGTGCCCAAATCATTTCAAAACACCCTCTTCTGCTCTCTCAACCACGCTCTTTTTATTTCCACACATCTCTCTTACCCGTACGTTACTTACTCGATCGAACCACCTCACACCACACATTGTCCTCAAACATCTCATTTCCAGCACATCCATCCTCCTGCGCACAACTCTATCCATAGCCCACGCCTCGCAACCATACAACATTGTTGGAACCACTATTCCTTCAAACATACCCATTTTTGCTTTCCGAGATAATGTTCTCGACTTCCACACATTCTTCAAGGCTCCCAGGATTTTCGCCCCCTCCCCCAACCTATGATCCACTTCCGCTTCAATGGTTCCATCCGCTGCCAGATCCACTCCCAGATATCTAAAACACTTTACTTCCTCCAGTTTTTCTCAGTCCAAACTTACCTCCCAATTGACTTGACCCTCAACCCTACTGTACATAATAACCTTGCTCTTATTCACATTTACTCTTAACTTTCTTCTTTCACACACTTTACCAAACTCAGTCACCAGCTTCTGCAGTTTTTCACATGAATCAGCCACCAGCGCTGTATCATCAGCGAACAACAACTGACTCACTTCCCAAGCTCTCAAGAGCAGTGTGGTTTCAGAAGTGGTAGAGGATGTGTGGATCAGGTGTTTGCTTTGAAGAATGTCTGTGAGAAATACTTAGAAAAGCAAATGGATTTGTATGTAGCATTTATGGATCTGGAGAAGGCATATGATAGAGTTGATAGAGATGCTCTGTGGAAGGTATTAAGAATATATGGTGTGGGAGGCAAGTTGTTAGAAGCAGTGAAAAGTTTTTATCGAGGATGTAAGGCATGTGTACGTGTAGGAAGAGAGGAAAGTGATTGGTTCTCAGTGAATGTAGGTTTGCGGCAGGGGTGTGTGATGTCTCCATGGTTGTTTAATTTGTTTATGGATGGGATTGTTAGGGAGGTAAATGCAAGAGTTTTGGAAAGAGGGGCAAGTATGAAGTCTGTTGGGGATATATATATATATATATATATATATATATATATATATATATATATATATATATATATATATATATATATATATATATATATATATATATATATATATATATATATATATATATGTATATATATATATATATATATATATATATATATATATATATATATATATATATATATATATATATATATATATATATATATATATATATATATATATACATATATATATATATATATATATATATATATATATATATATATATATATATATATATATATATATATATATATATATATATATATATATATATACATATATATACATACATATATATATATATATATATATATATATATATATATATATATATATATATATATATATATATATATATATATATATATATATATATATATATATATATATATATATATATATATATATATGTATATATATATCTGAAAACCCCTACAAATCTTCACCTTAGCCTCCACAAGATAATGATCAGACATCCCTCCAGTTGCACCTCTCAGCACATTAACATCCAAAACTCTCTCTTTCGCGCGCCTATCAATTAATACGTAATTCAATAATGCTCTCTGGCCATCTCTCCTACTATATACGTATACTTATGTATATCTCGCTTTTTAAACCAGGTATTCCCAATCACCAGACCTTTTTCAGCACAGAAATCTACAAGCTCTTCACCATTTCCATTTACAACACTGAACACCCCATGTATACCAATTATTCCCTCAACTGCCACATTACTCACCTTTGCATTCAAATCACCCATCACTATAACCCGGTCTCGTCCATCAAAACCACTAACACACTCATTCAGCTGCTACCAAAACACTTGCCTCTCATGATCTTTCTTCTCATGCCCAGGTGCATATGCACCAATAATCACCCATCTCTCTCCATCAACTTTCAGTTTTACACATATTAATCGAGAATTTACTTTCTTATATTTTTTCACATACTCCCACAACTCCTGTTTCAGGAGTAGTGCTACTCCTTCCCTTGCTCTTGTCCTCTCACTAACCCCTGACTTTACTCCCAAGACATTCCCAAACCACTCTTCCCCTTTACCCTTGAGCTTCGTTTCACTCAGAGCCAAAACATCCAGGTTCCTTTCCTCAAACATACTACCTATCTCTCCTTTTTTCACATCTTGGTTACATCCACACACATTTAGACACCCCAATCTGAGTCTACGAGGAGGATGAGCACTCCCCGCGTGACTCCTTCTGTTTCCCATTTTTAGAAAGTTGAAATACAAGGAGGGGAGGATTTCTGGCCCCCCGCTCCCGTCCCCTCTAGTCGCCTTCTACGACACGTGAGGAATACGTTATTTAAAGGTTATTTAATGTATATATGACTCATGGTGAGGTGCCTGAGGATTGGCGGAATGCGTGCATAGTGCCATTGTACAAAGGCAAACGGGATAAGAGTGAGTGCTCAAATTACAGAGGTATGAGTTTGTTGAGTATTCCTGGTAAATTATATGGGAGGGTATTGATTGAGAGGGTGAAGGCATGTACAGAGCATCAGATTGGGGAAGAGCAGTGTGGTTTCAGAAGTGGTAGAGGATGTGTGGATCAGGTGGTTGCTTTGAAGAATGTATGTGAGAAATACTTAGAAAAGCAAATGGATTTGTATGTAGCATTTATGGATCTGGAGAAGGCATATGATAGAGTTGATAGAGATGCTCTGTGGAAGGTATTAAGAATATATGGTGTGGGAGGCAAGTTGTTAGAAGCAGTGAAAAGTTTTTATCGAGGTTGTAAGGCATGTGTACCTGTAGGAAGAGAGGAAAGTGATTGGTTCTCAGTGAATGTAGGTTTGCGGCAGGGGTGTGTGATGTCTCCGTGGTTGTTTAATTTGTTTATGGATGGGGTTGTTAGGGAGGTGAATGCAAGAGTTTTGGAAAGAGGGGCAAGTATGAAGTCTGTTGTGAATGAGAGTGCTTGGGAAGTGAGTCAGTTGTTGTTCGCTGATGATACAGCGCTGGTGGCTGATTCATGCGAGAAACTGCAGAAGCTGGTGACTGAGTTTGGTAAAGTGTGTGAAAGAAGAAAGTTAAGAGTAAATGTGAATAGGAGCAAGGTTATTAGGTACAGTAGGGTTGAGGGTCAAGTCAATTGGGAGGTAAGTTTGAATGGAGAAAAACTGGAGGAAGTAAAGTGTTTTAGATATCTGGGAGTGGATCTGGCAGAGGATGGAACCATGGAAGCGGAAGTGAATCATAGGGCGGGGGAGGGGGCGAAAATCCTGGGAGCCTTGAAGAATGTGTGGAAGTCGAGAACATTATCTCGGAAAGCAAAAGTGGGTATGTTTGAAGGAATAGTGGTTTCAACAATGTTGTATGGTTGCGAGGCGTGGGCTATGGATAGAGTTGTGCGCAGGAGGATGGATGTGCTGGAAATGAGATGTTTGAGGACAATGTGTGGTGTGAGGTGGTTTGATCGAGTAAGTAATGCAAGGGTAAGAGAGATGTGTGGAAATAAAAAGAGCGTGGTTGAGAGAGCAGAAGAGGGTGTTTTGAAATGGTTTGGGCACATGGAGAGAATGAGTGAGGAAAGATTGACTAAGAGGATATATGTGTCGGAGGTGGAGGGAACGAGGAGAAGTGGGAGACCAAATTGGAGGTGGAAAGATGGAGTGAAAAAGATTTTGAGTGATCGGGGCCTGAACATGCAGGAGGGTGAAAGGCGGGCAAGGAATAGAGTGAATTGGATCGATATGGTATACCGGGGTTGATGTGCTGTCAGTGGATTGAATCAGGGCATGTGAAGCGTCTGGGGTAAACCATGGAAAGTAGTGTGGGGACTGGATGTGGAAAGGTGTGGTTTCGGGCATTATTGCATGACAGCTAGAGACTGAGTGTGAACGAATGGGGCCTTTGTTGTCTTTTCCTAGCGCTACCTCGCACTCATGACGGGGGAAGGGGATAGTATTCCATGTGTGGCGAGGTGGCGATGGGAATGAATAAAGGCAGACAGTGTGTATTGTGTGCATGGGTATATATGTATGTGTCGGTGTGTGTATATATATGTGTACATTGAGATGTATAGGTATGTATTTTTGCGTGTGTGGACGTGTATGTATATACATGTGTACGGGGGTGGGTTGGGCCATTTCTTTCGTCTGTTTCCTTGCGCTACCTCGCAAACGCGGGAGACAGCGACAAAGCAAAATAAATAAATAAATATATATATATATATATATATATATATATATATATATATATATATATATATATATATATATATATATATATATATATATATATTGCGTAAGACAAGGGAGCAAATGGGAACTTCAGTGAAGCGCTCAAATGGGGAGGTGATAACAAGTAGTGGTGTTGTGAGAAGGAGATGGAGTGAGTAGTGAGTATTTTGAAGGTTCGTTGAATGTGTTTGATGATAGAGTGGCAGATATAGGGTGTTTTGGTCGAGGTGGTGTGCAAAGTGAGAGGGTTAGGGAAAATGATTTGGTAAACAGAGAAGAGGTAGTAAAAGCTTTGCGGAAGATGAAAGCCGGCAAGGCAGCAGGTTTGGATGGTATTGCAGTGGAATTTATTAAAAAAGGGGGTGACTGTATTATTGAGTGGTTGGTAAGGTTATTTAATGTATGTATGACTCTTGGTGAGGTGCCTGAGGATTGGCGGAATGCGTGCATAGTGCCATTGTACAAAGGCAAAGGGGATAAGAGTGAGTGCTCAAATTACAGAGGTCTAAGTTTGTTGAGTATTCCTGGTAAATTATATGGGAGGGTGTTGATTGAGAGGGTGAAGGCATGTACAGAGCATCAGAATAGGGAAGAGCAGTGTGGTTTCAGAAGTGGTAGAGGATGTGTGGATCAGGTGTTTGCTTTGAAGAATGTGTGTGAGAAATACTTAGAAAAGCAAATGGATTTGTATGTAGCATTTATGGATCTGGAGAAGGCATATGATAGAGTTGATAGAGATGCTCTGTGGAAGGTATTAAGAATATATGGTGTGGGAGGCAAGTTGTTAGAAGCAGTGAAAAGTTTTTATCGAGGATGTAAGGCATGTGTACGTGTAGGAAGAGAGGAAAGTGATTGGTTCTCAGTGAATGTAGGTTTGCGGCAGGGGTGTGTGATGTCTCCATGGTTGTTCAATTTGTTTATGGATGGGGTTGTTAGGGAGGTGAATGCAAGAGTTTTGGAAAGAGGGGCAAGTATGAAGTCTGTTGGGGATGTGAGAGCTTGGGAAGTGAGTCAGTTGTTGTTCGCTGATGATACAGCGCTGGTGGTTGATTCATGTGAGAAACTGCAGAAGCTGGTGACTGAGTTTGGTAAAGTGCGTGAAAGAAGAAAGTTAAGAGTAAATGTGAATAAGAGCAAGGTAATTAGGTACAGTAGGGTTGAGGGTCAAGTCAATTGGGAGGTAAGTTTGAATGGAGAAAAACTGGAGGAAGTAAGTGTTTTAGATATCTGGGAGTGGATCTGGCAGCAGATGGAACCATGGAAGCGGAAGTGGATCATAGGTTGGGGGAGGGGGCGAAAATCCTGGGAGCCTTGAAGAATGTGTGGAAGTCGAGAACATTATCTCGGAAAGCAAAAATGGGTATGTTTGAAGGAATAGTGGTTCCAACAATGTTGTATGGTTGCGAGGCGTGGGCTATGAATAGAGTTGTGCGCAGGAGGATGGATGTGCTGGAAATGAGATGTTTGAGGACAATGTGTGGTGTGAGGTGGTTTGATCGAGTAAGTAATGTAAGGGTAAGAGAGATGTGTGGAAATAAAAAGAGCGTGGTTGAGAGAGCAGAAGAGGGTGTTTTGAAATGGTTTGGGCACATGGAGAGAATGAGTGAGGAAAGATTGACCAAGAGGATATATGTGTCGGAGGTGGAGGGAACGAGGAGAAGTGGGAGACCAAATTTGAGGTGGAAAGATGGAGTCAAAAAGATTTTGAGTGATCGGGGCCTGAACATGCAGGAGGGTGAAAGGAGGGCAAGGAATAGAGTGAATTGGATCGATGTGGTATACCGGGGTTGACGTGCTGTCAGTGTATTGAATCAGGGCATGTGACGCGTCTGGGGTAAACCATGGAAAGCTGTGTAGGTATGCATATTTGCGTGTGTGGACGTATGTATATACATGTGTATGGGGGTGGGTTGGGCCATTTCTTTCGTCTGTTTCCTTGCGCTACCTCGCAAACGCGGGAGACAGCGACAAAGCAAAAAAAAAAAAAAAATATATGTCTTTATCCATATTTGCTGCATTCATCCATTCTCATCGCCATTAGAAATAGCAATCCCCTCGCCCATCGAGGCAGTGCCAGGAACAGACAAAAAGGCCATATTTGTTCGCACTAACTCTCTAGCTGTCATGTGGTTCGCACCCAAACTACTGTTCCCTTTCCACATAAATTTCCTACTGACCTTTCCATGGTTTACCTCAGACGCTTCACATACCCTGGTTCAAATCATTGAAAGCACGTCGACCCTGGTATACCATATCGTTCCAATTCACTCTATTCCTTGCACGCCTTTCACTCTCTTCTATGTTCAGGCTCCGACCTCACAAAATCATTTTCACTCCACCTTTCCACCTCCAATTTGGTCTCCCGCTTCTTCTTCTTTCCACCTTCGTCACATATATCCTTGTTATCTATCTTTCCTCACATTCCCTCCATATGTCCAAACTATTTCAACACAACCTCTTCTGCTCTATCAGCCACACTCTTTTTATGAGCACACGTCTCTCTTACCCTTTCATTTTTTACTCGATGAAACCACCTCACACCACATACTATCCTCAAACATTTCATTTCCAGCACATCCACCCTCCTCCGCACAACCATATCGATAGCCCACGCCTCGCAACCATATAACATTGTTGGAACCATTATTTCT
This sequence comes from Panulirus ornatus, assembly GCF_036320965.1. NCBI lineage: Eukaryota > Metazoa > Arthropoda > Malacostraca > Decapoda > Palinuridae > Panulirus > Panulirus ornatus. The sequence goes on along the minus strand of NW_027264055.1, from coordinate 913 downwards.
TCAAACATACCCATTTTTGCTCTGCGAGATAACGTTCTCGCCTTCTACACATTCTTCAACGCTCCCAGAACCTTCAATCCCTCCCCTACCCTGTGATTCACTTCCGCTTCCATGGTACCATTCGCTGCTGAGTCCACTCCCAGATGTCTAAAACGATTCACTTCCTCCAGTTTTTCTCCATTCAAACTTACCATCTAATCAACTTGTCCCTTAACCCTACTGAACCGAATAACCTTGCTCTTATTCACATTTACTCCCAACTTTTTTCTTTCGCACACTTTACCAAACTCGTTGTGTCATCAACGAATAGCAACAGACTCACATCCCAAGTCCTCTCATTTATAATAGACTGCATACTTGCCCCTCTCTCCGAAACTCTTGCATTCAACTCCATAACCACCCCATCCATAAACAAATTAATCAACCATGGTGACATCACGCGCCCCTGCCGCAAACCGACATTCACTGGGAACCAATCACTTTCCTCTCTTCCTACTCGTACACATGGCTTACATCCTTCGTAAAAACTTTTCACTTCTTCTGGCAACTTACCTCCCACACCATATACTCTTAAAACCTTCCACAAAGCATCTGTATCCACCCTACCATATACCTTCTGTAGATCCATAAATACTACATACAAATCCATCTGTTTCTCGAAGTATTTCTCACATACATTCTTCAAAGCAAACACCTGATCCACACATCCACAACTTCTGAAACAACGCTGCTCTTCCCCAGTATGATGCTCTGTACATGCCTTCATCCTCTCAATCAATACCCTCCCATATAGTTTCCCAGGAATACTCAACAAAGTTATGCCTCTGTATTTTGAACACTCACCTTTATCCTCATTCACTTCGTATAATATCACTATGCATGCATTCCATCAATCCTCAGGCACTTCATCATA
>NW_027264053.1:0-17507 GCF_036320965.1 Panulirus ornatus | reverse complement strand
GGTAGAGGATGTGTGGATCAGGTGTTTGCTTTGAAGAATGTATGTGGGAAATACTTTGAAAAACAAATGGATTTGGGAAAGGCATATGATAGAGTTGATAGAGATGGAGAAAAACTGGAGGAAGTGAAGTGTTTTAGATATCTGGGAGTGGATCTGGCAGCGGATGGAACCATGGAAGCGGAAGTGGATCATAGGGTAGGGGAGGGGGCGAAAATTCTGGGAGCCTTGAAGAATGTGTGGAAGTCGAGAACATTATCTCGGAAAGCAAAAATGGGTATGTTTGAAGGAATAGTGGTTCCAACAATGTTCTATGGTTGCGAGGCGTGGACTATGGATAGAGTTGTGCGCAGGAGGGTGGATGTGCTGGAAATGAGATGTTTGAGGACAATGTGTGGTGTGAGGTGGTTTGATCGAGTAAGTACCGTAAGGGTAAGAGAGATGTGTGGAAATAAAAAGAGCGTGGTTGAGAGAGCAGAAGAGGGTGTTTTGAAATGGTTTGGTCACATGGAGAGAATGAGTGAGGAAAGATTGACCAAGAGTATATATGTGTCGGAGGTGGAGGGAACGAGGAGAAGAGGGAGACCAAATTGGAGGTGGAAAGATGGAGTGAAAAAGATTTTGTGTGATCGGGGCCTGAACATGCAGGAGGGTGAGAGGAGGGCAAAGAATAGAGTGAATTGGAGCGATGTGGTATACCGGGGTTGACGTGCTGTCAGTGGATTGAATCAAGGCATGTGTATGGGGGTGGGTTGGGCCATTTCTTTCGTCTGTTTCTTTGCGCTACCTCGCAAACGCGGGAGACAGCGACAAAAAAAAAAAAAGAAATGTATATATATATATATATATATATATATATATATATATATATATTTATATATATATATATATATACATATATAAATACATATATATATATATATATATATATATATATATATATATATATATATATATATATATATATATATATATATATATATATATATATATATATATGTATATATATATATATATATATTTATATATATATAAATACATTTATATATATATATATATATATATATATATATATATATATATATATATATATATATATATATATATATATATATATATTTTTTTTTTTTTTTTCATACTATTTGCCATTTCCCACATTAGCGATGTAGCGTTAAGAACAGAGAACTGGGCCTTAGAGGGAATATCCTCACCTGACCCCCTTCTCTGTTCCTTCTTTTGGAAAATTAAAAAAAACAAGAAAGGGGAGGATTTCCAGCTACCTGGTCCCTCCCCTTTTAGTCGCCTTCTACGACACGCAGGGAATACGTGGGAAGTATTCTTTCTCCCCTATCCCCTATATATATATATATATATATATATATATATTTTTTTTTTTTTTTTTTTTTTTTGCTTTGTCGGTGTCTCCCGCGTTTGCAAGGTGGCGCAAGGAAACAGACGAAAGAAATGGCCCAACCCCCCCCACACACACGTATATACACACGTCCACACACGCAAATATATATATCTACAAAGCTTTCCATGGTTTACCCCAGACGCTTCACATGCCTTGATTCATTCCACTGACAGCACGTCAACCCCGGTATACCACATCGCTCCAATTCACTCTATTCCTTGCCCTCCTTTCACCCTCCTGCATGTTCAGGTCCCGATCACACAAAATCTTTTTCACTCCATCTTTCCACCTCCAATTTGGTCTCCCTCTTCTCCTCGTTCCCTCCACCTCCGACACATATATTCTCTTGGTCAATCTTTCCTCACTCATTCTCTCCATGTGCCCGAACCATTTCCAAACACCCTCTTCTGCTCTCTCAACCACGCTCTTTTTATTTCCACACATCTCTCTTACCCTTACGTTACTTACTCGATCAAACCACCTCACACCACACATTGTCCTCAAACATCTCATTTCCAGCACATCCATCCTCCTGCGCACAACTCTATCCATAGCCCACGCCTCGCAACCATACAACATTGTTGGAACCACTATTCCTTCAAACATACCCATTTTTGCTTTCCTAGATAATGTTCTCGACTTCCACACATTCTTCAAGGCTCCCAGAATTTTCGCCCCCTCCCCCACCCTATGATCCACTTCCGCTTCCATTGTTCCATCCGCTGCCTGATCCACTCCCAGATATCTAAAACACTTCACTTCCTCCAGTTTTTCTCCATTCAAACTCACCTCCCAATTGACTTGACCCTCAACCCTACTGTACCTAATAACACATATATATATATATATATATATGTGTGTGTGTGTGTGTGTGTATATGGCTCATTGTGAGGTGCCTGAGGATTGTCGGAATGCATGCATAGTGCCATTGTACAAAGGCAAAGGGGGATAAAGGTAATTGCTCAAATTGCAGAGGTATAAGTTTGTTGAGTATTCCTGGGAAATTATATGGGATGGTATTGATTGAGAGGGTGAAGGTATATACAGATATTCAGATTGGGGAAGAGGAATGTGGTTTCAGAAGTGGTAGAGGATGTGTGGATCAGGTGTTTGCTTTGAAGAATGTATGTGGGAAATACTTTGAAAAACAAATGGATTTGGGAAAGGCATATGATAGAGTTGATAGAGATGCTCTGTGGAAGATTTGTAGAGTATATGGTGTGGGAAGCAAGTTGCTAGAAGCAGTTAAAGTTTTTACCAAGGATGTAAGGCATCTGTACGAGTAGGAAGAGAGGAAAGTGATTGGTTCTCAGTGAATGTCGTTTTACGGCAGGGGTGCGTGATGTCTCTATAGTTATTTAATTTGTTTATGGATGGGTTAATAGGGAGGTAGATGCAATAGTTTTTGAGAGAGGGGCAAGTATGGAGTTTGTTGTGGATTAGAGGGCTTGGGAAGTGAGTCAGTTGTTGTTCGCTAATGATACAGCGCTGTTTGGCTGATTCGGGTGAGAAACTGCAGAAATTGTTGAATTAGTTTGGTAAAGTGTGTGAAAGAAGGAAGCTGAGAGTAAATGTGAATAAAGCTAGGTTATTAGGTACAATAGGGTTGAGGGCCAATTCAATTGGGAGGTAAGTTTGAATTGAGAAAAACTGGAGGAAGAGAAATGTTTTAGATATCTGGGAGTGGATCTGGCAGCAGATGGAACCATGGAAGCAGAAGTGGGTCACAGGGTGGGGAAGGGGGCGAAAGTTTTGGGAGCGCTGAAAAACGTGTGGAAGGCAAGAACATTATCTCGGAAAGCAAAAATGGGTATGTTTGAAGGAATAGTGGTTCCAACAATGTTATATGGTTGCGAGGCGTGGGCAATAGATAGGGTTGTGCGGATTAGGGTGGATGTGTTGCAAATATGTTTGAGGACAATATGTGAGGTGGTTTGACCGAGTAAGTAATGAGAGGGTAAGAAAGGTGTGTGGTAATAAAAAGAGTGCGGTTGAGAGAGCAGAAAAGGGGTATTGAAATGGTTTGGTCACATGGAGAGAATGAGTGAAGAAAGATTGACCAAGACGATATATGTGTCAGAGGTGGAGGGAACGAGGAGAAGTGGGAGACCAAATTGGAGGTGGAAGGATGGAGTGAAAAAGACGTATACATGCACAGACATATACATATATATCCATGTACATACTTTTTACTTCCTGCCTTCATTCATTCCCGTTGTCATCTCGCCACACATAAAATAACAACACCCTCCCTCGCACGTGCGCGAGATAGCGATAAGAAAAGACAACAAAGGCAATATTCGCTCACACTCAGTCTCTAGCTGTCATGTATAATGCACCGAAAACACATCTCCCTCTCCATGTCCAGGCCCCACAAAACTTTTCATGGTTTACCCCAGACGCTTCACATGCCCTCGATCAATTCATTGACACCACGTCGACTCCGGTATACCACATTGTTCCAATTCACTCTATTCTTTGCAAGCCTTTCACCCTCATGTATGTTCAGGCACCGATCGCTCAAAATCTTTTTCTCTCCATCCTTCCACCTTCAATTTGGTCTCCCACTTCTCGTTTCCTCCAGCCCGGACACATATATCCTCTTTGTCAATCTTTCCTCACTCATTCTCTCCATGTGACTAAACCATTTCAATACACCCTCTTCTGCTCTCTCAACCACATTCTTTTTATTACCATACATATCTCCTACCCTTTCATTACTTACTCGATCAAACCACCTCACACCACATATTATTCTCAAACATCTCATTTCCAACACATCCACCTTCCTCCGACCAACCCTATCTATAGCCCACGCCTCTCTACCACATTGGTGGAACCACTATTCCTTCAAAGATAACCATTTTTGCTTTGCGAGTTAATGATCTCGCCTTCCACACATTTTTCAACGCCCCCAGAACTTTCGCCCCTTCCCCAACCCTTTGAATCACTTCTTCCATGATTCCATTCGCTGGCAGATCCACTCCCACATATCTAGAGCACTTCACTTCTTCCAGCCTTTCTCCATTGAATCTTACCCCCGAATTGACTTGTCCCTCAACCCTACTGTACCTAATAACCTTGCTCTTATTCACATTTACTCTTAGCTTTCTTTTTTCGCACACTTACCGAACTCAGTCACCAGCTTCTGCAAATTCCTCTCCCGAATCAGCCACCAGCGCTTTATCATCAGCGAACAACAACTGACTCACTTCCCAAGCCCTCTCATCCACAGTTGTCTGCATACTTGCACCTCTCTCCAAAACTCTTGCATTTATCTCCCTAACAACCCCATTCATAAACAAATTAAACAACCATGGAGACATCACGCACCCCTGCCGCAAACCGACATTCACTGAGAACCAATCACTTTCCTCTTTTCCTACACGTACACATGCCTTACATCCTCGATAAAAACTTTTCACTGCATCTAAAAACTTGCCTCCCACACCATATATTCTTAATACCTTCCACTGAGCATCTCTATCAACCGTATTATATGACTCATCTAGATCTATAAATGCCACATAGTAATCCATCTGTTTTTCAAAGTATTTCTCTCATACATTCTTCAAAGTAAACACCTGATCCACACATCCTTTACCAATTCTGAAACCACAGTGCTCTTCCCCAATCTGATGCTCTGTACATGCCTTCACCCTCTCAACCAATACCCTCACATATAATTTCCCAGGAGTACTGAGCAAACCTATACCTCTGTAATTTAAGCACTCACCTTTATCCCCTTTGCCTTTGAACAATGGCACTATGTATGTATTCTGTCAATCCTCGGGTACTTTACCATGATCCATACATACAATAAATATCCTCACCAACCAGTCAACAACACAGTCACCGACTTTTTTAATAAATTCCACTGCAATACCATCCAAACCCGCAGCCTTGCCGACGTTCATCTTCCGCAAAACTATCACCACCTCTTCTCTGTTTACCAAATCCCTGAACCTCTCACTTCGCATACCACCTCGACCAAAACACCATATATCTGCCACTGTGTCATATAACACATTCAACAGACCTTGAAAATACTCACTTCAGCTCCTTCTCACATCACCACTTCTTTTTATTACCTCCCGATTAGCCCCCTTCACAGATGTTCCAATTTGATCTCTTGTACTACGCTCTTTATTTACCTCCTTCCAAAACATCTTTTCATTCTCCCTAAAATTTAATGATACTCTCTCACCCCAATTCTCGTTGGCCCTCTTTTTCATCTCTTGCACCTTTCTCTTGACCTCCTGCCTCTTTCTTTTATACATCTCCCAGTCATTTGCACTATTTCCCTGCAATGATCGTACAAAAGCCTCTCTTCTCTTTCACTAATAATCTTACTTCTTCATCTCAGCACTCACTACCCTCTCTAATCTGCCCACATTCCACGCTTCTCATACCATAAGCATCATTTGCGCAAGCCATCATTGCTTTCCTAAGTACATCCCATTCCTCCCCCACTCCCCTTATGTTATTTGCTCTCACCTTTATCCATTCTGCACTCAGTCTCTCCTGGTACTTCCTCACCGAAGTCTCCTTTCCAAGCTCACTTAATCTCACTACTCTATTCACCGCAACATTCTCTCTTCTTTTCTGGAAACCTCTACAGATCTTTACATTCGCCTCCACAAGATAATGATCAAACATCCCTCCAGTTGCACCTCTCAGCACATTAACATCCAGAAGTCTCAATTTCACGTGCCTATCAATTAACAGATAATCCAATAATGCTCTCTGGCCATCTTTCGTACTTACATACGTATTCTTATGTATATCTCTCTTTTGAAACCAGGTATTCCCAATCACCAGTCCTTTTTCAGCACATAAACCTGAAAGCTCTTAATCATTTCCATTTACAACGCTGAACACCCCATGCACACCAATCATTCCCTGAACTGCCACATTACTCACCTTTGCATTCAAATCACCCATCACTATAACCCGGTCTCGTGCATCAAAACCACTAACACACTCATTCAGCTGCTACCAAAACACTTGCCTCTCATGATCTTTCTTCTCATGCCCAGGTGCATTTACAACACTGAACATCCCATGCCCACCGATTATTCCTTCAACTGCCACATTGCTCACCTTTGCATTCAAATCACCCATCACTATAACCTGGTCTCGTGCATCAAAACTACAAACACACTCACTCAGCTGCTCCCAAAACACTTGGTTCTCATGATCTTTCTTCTCATGCCCAGGTGCATATGCATCAATAATCACCCATCTCTCTCCATCCACTTTCAGTTTTACCCATTCCATCTAGAGTTTACTTTCTTACACTTTACCACATTCTCCCACAATTCCTATTTCAGGAGTAGTGCTACTTCTTCACTTACTCTTGTCCTCTCACCAAGACCACTCTTCCCCTTTACCCTTGAGCTTCGTTTCACTCAGAGCCAAAATATCCAGGTTCCTCTCCTCAAACATACTACCTATCTCTCCTTTTTTCTCATCTTGTCTAAATCCACACAATCTGAGTCTTCGAGGAGGATGAGCACTCCCCGCGTGACTCCTTCTGTTTTCCCTTTTAGAAAGTTAAAATACAAGGAGGGAGGGATACCCTTCGAATACCCTTCGTCTCACAATGGTGAGCAACGGGGTCTATACCGGTTATTTCCCAACAGGCGCACATAGCCAGGTGATAGCGTTTTACCGAACCTAACTGTACAACGCGGAGGTATATGAATACGAATAAAGTGCATATGAACGCGCACCTTCATAGAACATATAAACCTCCAACAGCCAGGATCGAACCCGGGACCCTTGTGTCACAGACGGGAATGCTACCGCTAGGTTATAGGCCTGACTAATAGTAAATTACTATGTAAATTACTATGTAAATTACTATGTAAATTACTACGTATACTATATACTCAAATACCCTTCGTCTCACGTTGGTGAGGAACGGGGTCTACACCGGTTATTTCCCAACAGATTAGGCTCGGTAAAATGCTATCTGCTGGCTATGTGCGCAGAGTATCAGATTGGGGAAGATCAGTGTGGTTTCACAAGTGGTAGAGGATATGTTGATCAGGTGTTTGCTTTGAAGAATGTATGTGAGAAATACTTAGAAAAGCAAATGGATTTGTATGTAGAATTTATGCATCTGGAGATGGCATATGATAGAGTTGATAGAGATGCTCTGTGGAAGGTATTAAGAATATATGATGTGGGAGGCAAAATGTTAGAAGCAGTGAAAAGTTTTTATCGAGGATGTAAGGCATGTGTACGTGTAGGAAGAGAGGAAAGTGAATGGTTCTCAGTGAATGTAGTTTTGCGGCAGGGGTGTGTGATGTCTCCATGGTTTTCTAATTTGTTTATGGATGGGTTTGTTAGGGAGGTGGATGCAAGAGTTTTGGAAAGAGGGGCAAGTATGCAGTCTTTTGTGGATGAGAGGGCTTGGGAAGTGAGTCAGTTGTTGTCGCTGATGACACATCGCTGGTGGATGATTCATGTGAGAAACTGCAGAAGCTGGTAACTGAGTTTGGTAAAGTGTGTGAAAGAAGAATGCTGAGAGTGAATGTGAATAAGAGCAAGGTTATTAGGTACAGTAGGGTTGAGGGTAAAGTCAATTGGGAGGTAAGTTTGAATGGAGAAAAACTGGAGGAAGTAAAGTGTTTTAGATATCTGGGAGTAGATCTAGCAGCGGATGGAACCATGAAGCGGAAGTGAATCATAGGGTGGGGAAGGGGGCGAAAATTCTGGGAGCATTGAAGAATCTGTGGAAGTCGAGAACATTATCTCCGAAAGCGAAAATGGATATGTTTGAAGGAATAGTGGTTCCAACAATGTTATATGGTTGCGAGGCGTGGGCTATGGATAGAGTTGTGCGAGGAGGGTGGATGTGCTGGAAATGAGATGTTTGAGGACATTATGTGGTGTGAGATTGTTTGATCGAGTAAGTAATGCAAGGGTAAGAGAGATGTGTGGAAATAAAAAGAGTGTGGTTGAGAGAGAGAAGAGGGTGTTTTGAAATGGTTTGGTTACATGGAGAGAATGAGTGAGGAAAGATTGACCAAGAGGATATATGTGTCAGAGGTGGAGGGAACGAGGAGAAGTGGGAGACCAAATTCGAGGTGGAAGGATGGAGTGAAAAAGATTTTTGATTGATCGGGGCCTGAACATGCAGGAGGGTGAAAGGCGTGCAAGGACAGAGTGAATTGGAACGATGTAGTATACCGGGGTCGACGTGCTGTCAATGGTTTGAACCAGGGCATGTGAAGCGTCTGGGGTAAATCATGGAAAGTTCTGTGAGGACTGGATGTGGAAAGGGAGCTGTGGTTTCGGTGCATTATTATATGACAGCTAGAGACTGAGTGTGAACGAATGTGGCCTTTATTGTCTTTTCCTAGCGCTACCTCGCACACTTGAGGGGGAAAGGGGTTGTTATTTCATGTGTGACGATGTGGCGATGGGAATGAATAAAGGCAGACAGAATGAATTATATAAATGTGTATATATGTATTTGTCTGTGTGTGTATATATATGTATACGTTGAGATGTATAGGTACGCATATTTTCGCGTGTGGACGTGTAAGTATATACATGTGTATGTGGGTGTGTTGGGCCATTCTTTCGTCTGTTTCCTTGCGCTACCTCGCTAACGCGGGAGGCAGCGACAAAGCAAAATAATACATAAATAAATAGTATTCGAAGAGTTATATATATATATATATATATATACATATATATATATATATATATATATATATATATATATATATATATATATATATATATATATATATATATATATCTTTCTTTCATACTATTCGCCGTTTCCCGCGTTAGCAAGGTAGCGTTAAGAACAGAGGACTGGGCCTCTGAGGGAATATCCTCACCTGGCCTCGTTCTCTGTTCCTTCTTTTGGAAAATCAAAAAAAAAACGAGAGGGGAGGATTTCCAGCCCCCCGCTCCCTCCCCTTTTAGTCGCCTTCTACGACACGCAGGGAATACGTGGGAAGTATTCTTTCTCCCCTATCCCCAGGGATAATATATATATATATATATATATATATATATATATATATATATATATATATATATATATATATATATATATATATATATATATATATATATATATATATATATATATATATATATATGTATATATATGAGAGAGAGAGAGAGAGAGAGAGAGAGAGAGAGAGAGAGAGAGAGAGAGAGAGAGAGAGAGAGAGAATTGAGGAATAATGATTCACCTGCGAAGCTACTGCCATAGATGAACTGATTGGAAGGAGAATTGGATTGTCCTAATGGTAGGAAGATCTCTGTGATATTTGGATGATTGAATGCCGCTGGGATCGTTTGAAGCGTCAAAATCTGAAAGGAAAATGAATGATGTAAATCTCACTCATTCATAAATTGAATCACATGATCTTTGTCCTATTCTCTTGGAATGTCACCACACGTGGAAACACAAATCAAACAATTAGAAAAAATCCAAAAATAAAGAGCAGCGTCCATCGTGGCTCTTTTTTGGGAGTATTTTTCACCGTCCAATGCAAGGTATGTAAATATGTTTATGTAGGCCAGACGTGTATGACTGTAACGAAGAGATGTTATTGGTATCAGAAGTCAATACGGAGGGATGACCACAAAAATTCGATCGCTAAACATTGTCATGAAAATGATCACCCCATAGATCTTGAAAATCCCCTCATCTTATACCGTTCTGCTGATTATGCCAAACGTAACGTCATTAAATCTCTCTGAGTTGCTAATACTTAGAACTTTAATTTGTCCACAAGTAATTTCAAAGCCCATCCTAGCGTTAACCAAATCATTATGAGAGAATTGACAAAACACCAAAACCTACCCCCGCCTCCTGACCCTTCTTAATCACACTCCATTACAATTGTTTGCGACCGGACATGGCAGATAGTGGTTGGCCTGGAGATATTGCTGTTGGACGGCGGGAACTAAGTGTGATGTTGGGATTTAAATAGCTTTGTTATGCACTGGTACCTGATGAGGTGGACTCCGCGAAGCATGTCTTACCACATGTATAGAAAAATAACATATGAAATGAAGTTGTATGAACTCTTACTGAAGTGCGATTTCACCTTCATACTATCATCATGGACAAGTGTGATCATATATATGTATTTCATTTATATTCATAATACTTTGTCGCTGTGTCCCGCGTTAGCGAGGTAGCGCAAGGAAACAGACGAAAGAGTGGCCCAACCCACCCACATACACATGTATATACATACATACCTAACCTAACCTAACCTAACCTATACATTTCAACATATACATATATATACATACACACACATATACATGTACATACACATGTAAATGATTCATACTTCCTGCCTTTATTCATTCCCGTCGCCACCCCTCCACACATGAAATGACAAGCCCCTCTCCACGCATGCGCGAGAGGTAGAGCTAGGAAAAGACAACAAAGGCCACATTCGTTCACACTCAGTCTCTAGCTGTCATGTATAATGCACCGAAAGCACAGCACCTTTTCCATTTCAAGGCCCCACAAAAACTTTCCATGGTTTACCCCAGACGCTTCACATGCTCTGATACAATCCACTGACAGCACGTCGACCCCGGTATACCACATAATTCGAATTCACTCTATTCCTTGCACGCCATTCACCCTCCTGCATGTTTAGGCCCCGATCTCTCAAAATCTTTGTCACTACATTTTTCCACCTCTAATTTGGTCTCCCGCTTCTCCTCGTTCCTTCCACCTCTGACATATATCCTCTTTGTCAATGTTTCCTCACTCATTCTCTCCATGTGACCAAACCATTCAAAACACCCACTTCTGCTCTCTCAACCACACTCTTTTTATTTCCACACATCTCTCTTACTCTTTCATTACTTACTCGATCAAACTACCTCACACCATATATTGTCCCCAAACATCTCATTTCCAACACATTCACTCTCCTCCGCACAACTCTATCTATAGCCCACGCCTCGCAACCTATAGCATTTTTGGAACTACTATTCCTTCAAACATACCCATTTTTGCCCTCCGCGGTAATGTTCTTGCCTTCTACACATTTTTCAACGCTCCCAGTACTTTTGCTCTCTCTCCGACCCTGTGACTCACTTCCGCTCCCATGGTTCCATCCCCTGCCAAATCCACTCCCAGATATCTAAAACACTTCACTTCCTCCAGTTTTTCTCCATTCAAACTTACCTCCTAATTGACATGTTCCTTAAACATACTGTACGTAATAACCTTGCTCTTATTCACATTTACTCTCAGCTTTCTTCTTTCACACACTTTACCAAACTCGGTCACCAGCTTCTGCAGTTTCTCACCCGAATCAGCTACCAGCGCTGTATCATCAGCGAACAACAACTGACTCATTTCCCAAGCTCTCTCGTCCACAACAGGTTGCATACTTGCCCCTCTCTCCAAAACTCTTGCATTCACCTCAATAATAACCCCATCCATAAATGAATTAAACAACTATGGAGACATCACGCACCCCTGCCGCTAACCGACATTCGCTGAGAACCAATCACTTTCCTCTGTTCCTACTCGTACACATGCCTTACGTCCTCGATAGAAACTTTTCACTGCTTCTAACAACTTGCCTCCCATACTATATATTTTTAATTCCTTCCACAGAGCATCTCTATCAACTCTATCATATTCCTTCTCCAGATCCATAAATGTTACATACAAATCCATTTGCTCTTCTAAGTATTTCTCACATACATTCTTCAAGCAAATACCTGATCCACACATCCTTTAGCACTTTTGAAACCACACTGCTCTTCCCCAGTCTGATGCTCTGTACATGCCTTCACTCTCTCAATACAGTTTCCCAGGAATGCTCAACGAACTTATACCTATGTAATTTGAGCACCCACCTTTATCCCCTTTGCCTTTGTACAATGGCACTATGCAAGCATTCCGCCAATCCTCAGGCACCTCACCATGAGTCATACATACCTGAAATAGCCTTACCAACCAGTCAACAACACAGTCACCCCCTTTTTTTGTAATAAATTCCACTGCAATACCATCCAAACCTGCTGCATTGCCGGCTTTCATCTTCCGCAAAGCTTTTACTACCTCTTCTCACTTTACCAAATCATTCTCCCTAACCCTTTCACTCCGCACACCACCTCGACCAAAACACCCTGTATCTACTACTCTATCATCTAACACATTGAACAAACCTTCAAGATACTCAATCCATTTCCGTCTCACATCATCACTTCATGTTATCACCTCCCCATTAGCCCCCTTCAAAGATATTCTCATTTGTTCTCTTGACTTACGCACTCTATTTGCCTCTTTCCAAAACATCTTTTTATTTTCCCTAAAATTTAATGATACTCTCTCACCCCAACTCCCATTTGCCCTCTTTTTCACTTACTTGAACCATTCTCTTGACCTCCTGCCTCTTTCTTTTATACATCTCCCAGTCATTTGCACTATTTCCCTGCAAATATCGTCCAAATGGCTCTCTCTCTCCTTTCACTATTAATCTTACTTCTTCATTCCACCACTCACTAGCCTTTCTAATCTGCCCACCTCCCATACTTCTCATGCTACAATCATTTTTTGGGCAAGCCATCACTGCTTCCCAAAATTCATCCCATTTCTCCCCCATTTCCCTTACGTCCTTTGCTCTCACCTTCTTCCATTCTACACTCAGTCTCTCCTGGTACCTCCTCACAAACGTTTCCTTCCCAAGCTTACTTACTCTCACCACTCTCTTCAACCCAACATTCTCTCTTCGTTTCTGAAATCCTCTACAAATCTTCACCTTCGCCTCCACAAGATAATGATCAGACATCCCTCCAGCTGCACCTCTCAGCACATCAACATCCAAAAGTCTCTCTTTCGCACGCTTATCAATTAACACGTAATCCAATAACGTTCTCTGGCCATCTCTCCTACTTACATACGCATACTTATACGTATACGTATATCTTTCATCTTAAACCAGTTATTCCCAATCACCAGTCCTTTATGTATATGCTGTGGAATTTACTGAAAAAGGGGTGACTGTGTTCCTGACTATTTCGTGGGGATATTCAATGTATGTATGGTTTATGGTGAAGTGCCTGAGGATTGGCGGAATGCATGCATAGTGCAGCTGTACAAAGGCGAAGGGGATAAAGGTGTGTTCAAATTACAGAGGTATAAGTTTGTTGAGTATTCCTGGGAAATTATATGGAAGGGTGTTGATTGAGAGAGTGAAGGCATGTACACGAGCATCAGATTGGGGAAGAGCAGTGTGGTATCAGAAGTGGTAGAGGATGTGTGGATCAGGTGTTTGCTTTGAAGAATGTATGTGAGAAATACTTAGAAAAACAAATGGATTTGTATGTAGCATTTACGGATCTGGAAAAAAGCATATGATAGAGTTGATAGAGACGCTCTGTGGAAGGTATTAAGAGGATATGGTGTGGGAGGTAAGTTGCTAGAAGCAACTTACCTTCCACTTACGAGTAGGAGAGAGGAAAGTGATTGGTTCCCAGTGAATGTCGGTTTACGGCAATGATGCGTGTTGTCTCCATGGTTGTTTAATTTGTTTATGGATGGGGTTGTTAGGGAGGTGAATGCAATAGTTTTGGAGAGAGGGTCAAGTATGCTGATGATACAGCGCTGGTGGCTGATTTGGATGAGAAACTGCAGAAGCTGGTGACTGAGTTTGGTAAAGTGTGTGAGAGAAGAAAGCTGAAAGTAAATGTGAATAAGACCAAGGTTATTAGGTTCAATAGGGTTGAGGTACAAGTCTACTGGGAGGTAAGTTTGAATGGAGAAAGCTGGAGGAAGTGAAGTGTGTTAGATACCTGGGAGTGGGTTTGGCAGTGGATGGACCCATGGAAGAGGAAGTGAGTCATAGGGTGGAGGAGTGGGTGAAGGTTCTGGGAGCGTTGAAGAATGTGGAAGGCGAGAACGTTATCTCGAAAAGCAAAAATGGGTATGTCTGAAGGAATAGTGGTTCCAACAATGTTATATGGTTGCGAGGCGTGGGCTATAGATAGGGTTGTGCGGAGGAGGGTGAAGGTGTTGGAAATGAGATGTTTGATCGAGTAAGTAATGAAAAAGTGAGACAGATGTATTGTAACAAACAGAGTGTGGTTGAGAGAGCAGAAGAGGGTGTATTGAAATGGTTTGGTCATATGGAGAGAATGAGTGAGGAAAGACTGACAAAGAGGATACATGTGTCAGAAACAGAGGGAACGAAAAGTGGGAGACCAAATTGGAGGTGGAAGGATGTATGTAGCATTTATGAATCTGGAGAAGGCACATGATAGCGTTGATAGAGAAGCTCTCTGAAAGGTATTAAGAGCACATGGTGTGGAAGGGAAGTTGCTAGAACACTCACCTTTATCCCCTTTGCCTTTGTATAATGGCACTTTGCATGTATACTGCCAATCATCAGACACTTCACCATGATCCATACATACATTGAGTGTTCTTACCAACCAATGAACAACACATTCACCACCTTTTTTAATAAATTCCACCGCAATACCATCCAAAACTGCCGACTTACCGGCTTCATCTTTTGCAAAGCTTTTACCTCTACTCTGTTTGCCAAACCATTCTCCCTGACCCTCTCACTTCGCACACCACACTAACCAAAACACCCTATATCTTCCACTCTGTCATCAAACACATTCAACAAGCCTTCAAAATACTAACTCCATCTCCTCATTTCATCCCCATTTGTTATCACCGCACCATTTGCCCCCTTCACCGATGTTCCCATTTGTTCTCTCATCTTACGCACTTTATATACCTCCTTCCAACATATATTTCTATTTTCCCTAAAATTCAATGATACTCTCTACCCTCAACTCTCATTTGCCCTATTCTTCACCTCTTACACCTTTCCTTTGACCTCCTACCGCTTTCTTTTATACATCTTATCATTTGCACTACTTTCTTGCAAAAATCGTCTAAACGCCTCTCTCTTCTCTTTCACTAACAATCTTACTTCTTCATCCTACTACTCACTATCCTTTCTAATCTGCCCAACTCCCACCTTTCTCACGCCACATGCATCTTTTGCGCAAGTCATCACTGCTTCCCTAAATATCCCATTTCTCCTCCACTCCTCTTATGTTATTAGCGTTCACCTTTTGTCATTCTGCACTCAATCTCCCCTGGTACTTCCTCGCACAAGCCTCTAACCACTCTCTTCTCCCCAACATTCTCTCTTCTTTTCTGGAAACTTCTATAAATCTTCACCTTCGCCTCCACACGATAGTGATCAGACATCCCTGCAGTTGCCCCTCTCAGCACATTAACATCCAAAAGTCTCTTTTGCATGCCTATCAAACAACACGTAATCCTGTAACGCTCTCTGGCCATCTCTCCTACTTACATACATATACATATGTATATATTTCTTGTTAAACCTGGTATTCCCAATCATCAGTCCTTTTTGCAGCACACAAATTTACAAGTTTTTCCCCATTTCCATCTGCAACTCTAAACACTCCATGTACACCAGTTATACCCTCAACTGCCACACTACTCTCTTTTGCATTCAAATCACCCATCACAATAACTCGACCTTTTGCATCAAAGCTGCTGACACACTCAATTAGCTGCTCCCAAAACACTTGCTTGTAGTGATCTTTTTTCTCTTGATCAGGTGCATAAGAGCCAATAATCACCCATCTCTCTCCATCCACTTTCAGTTTTACCCTTATCAATCTAGAGCTTACTTTCTTACACTATATCATATACTCTCACAACACATGCTTCAGTAGTACTGCTACTCCTTACATTGCTCTTGTCCTCTCACCAACCCCTGACTTTAATCCCAAGACATTCCCAACCCACTCTTCCCCTTTACTCTTGAGCTTCGTTTCACTCCAAGCATACAGTGCCAGGTTTCTTTCCTTAAACATACTAACTATTTCTCCTTTTCTCACATCTTAGTTACATCCACACATGTGTAGACACCCCAATCTGAGCCCTCGAGGAGGAAGAGCACTCCCACATGACTCTTTCTTCTGTTTCCCATTTAAGAAAGTTAAATACACGGAGGGAAGGGTTTCCAGTCCCCTGCTCCCGCCCGCATAAGTTGCCTTCTACGACACTAATGGATTACGTGACCAGTATTCTTTCTCCCCTATCTCTAGGGGATATATAAATAAACAGATAAATGAATCATTATATATATATATATATATATATATATATATATATATATATATATATATATATATATATATATATATATATATATATATATATATATATATATATATATATATATATATATATATATATATATATATATATATATATATATATATACATATATATATGTATAAATACATACATATATATATATATATATATATATATATATATATATATATATATATATATATATATGTATATATATATATATATATATATATATATATATATATATATATATATATATATATATATATATATATATATATATATATATATATATATATATATATATATATATATATATATATATATATATATATATATATATATATATATATATATATATATACATATATATATATATATATATATATATATATATATATATATATATATATATATATATATATATATATATATATATATATATATATATATATATATATATATATATATATATATATATATATATCTTTCTTTTCTTTCTTTCATACTATTCGCCATTTCCCGCGATAGCGAGGTAGCGTTAATAACAGAGGACTGGGTCTTTGAGGGAATATCCTCACCTGGCCCTCTTCTCTGTTCCTTCTTTTGGAAAAAAAAAAAACAAAAAAAAACGAGAGGGGAGGATTTCCAGCCTCCTGCTCCCTTCCCTTTTAGTCGCCTTCTACGACACGCAGGGAATCCGTGGGAAGTATTCTTTCTCCCCTATCCCCAGGGATAATATATATATATATATATATATGTATATATATATATATATATATATATATATATATATATATATATATATATATATATATATATATATATATATATATATATATATATATATATATATATATATATATATATATATCACTCTCCTTGGAAACAGACGAAAGAAATGGCCCAACCCACCCC
>NW_027264052.1:0-12526 GCF_036320965.1 Panulirus ornatus | reverse complement strand
TCCCAAGCTCTTCACCCCACAACAGGCTGCTTACTTCCCCCTTTTTCCCAAATTTTTGCATTCACCTCCCTAACAACCCTATCCATAAACAAATTAAACAAACCATGGAGACATTACACCCCCCTGCGCAAACCTTTTTTCCCACATGAAAACAATCAACTTTCCTCTCTTCCTACACGTACACAACCCTTTAAACATACTCGATAAAACTTTTCACTGCTTTAACAACTTGCCTCCCACGCCATATACTCTTTGTACCTTCCACTGTGCATCCCCATCATCTCTATCATATGCCTTCTCCAGATCCATAAATCTACATACAAATCCATTTGTTTTTCTTTTTTTAAAAATTTTAATTTTCTCACATACATTTTCAAAGCAACACCTGATCCACACATCCTCTAACACTTCTAAAACCACACTTGCCCTTCCCCAATCTGATGCTTTTTCAGGGCCTTTAAAACCCTCTCAATCAATACCCTGTCATAAAATTTCTCGGGAATGCTCACAAACTTATACCTCTGTAATTTGTGCACTCATCTTATTCCCTTTTCCCTTTTACAATGGCGCTATGCAAGAAATTCCGCCTATCGTCAGTCACCTCCCCATTAGACATACCATACATGAATAACCTTACCAACCAGTCAACAATACAGTAACCCCCCTTTTTTAATAAATTCTACAGCAATTCCATCCAAACCCGTTTTGCCTTGCCGGCCTTCATCTTCTGCAAAGTTTTTACTACCTCTTCTCTGTTTACCAGATCATTTTCCCAAACCCCTTTCTCATTTTGCAACCACCTCGACCAAAAAAACCCCCTATATATGCATCTATTCATCAAAAACATTCAACAAACCTTCAAAATTACTCACTCCATCTCCTTCTCCATCCCCATACTTGTTATCCCCTTTCGCCATTAGCCCTTTTCATGAAGTTCCATTTGTTCTCTTGTCTTACGCCTTTATTTACCTCCTTCCAAAAACTCTTTTTATTCTCCCTAAATTTATGATACTCCCTCACCCAACTTTCATTTGATCTTCATATTTGTCTTGCATCTTTTTTCTTGACTCCTGCTTTTTCTTTATACATTATCATTTGCATTATTTCCTGCAAAAATAGTCAAATCCCTTTCTCTCTTATCTTTCGCTAATAATTTATTTCTTCATCCCACCAGTCACTACCCTGTCTAATCTGCCCAACCCCCCACTCTTTTCAGGGGCCACAAGCATCTTTTGCGCAAGCCATCACTGCTTCCCCAACTCCCCCTTTCGTCCTTTGCTTCACCTTTTTTCATTCCTGAACTTTCTCACACAAGTGTCCTTCCCAAGCTCACTTACTCTCACCACTCTTTTCACCCCAACCATTCTCTTTCTTTTCTGAAAACCCCTTTCAAAAACTTTCACCTTTGCCTCCAAAAGATAATTGATCAGACATCCCCCAAATGGCATCTCTCAGCATATTAGCATCCAAAAGTCTCTCTTTTGTGCGCCTATCATTAACACGGCCATCTCTCCTATTATATACTTATGTATATGGGTCTTTTTTAAACCAGGTATTCCAATCACCCGTCCTTTTCCAGAACATAAATCTAGAAGCTTTCCCCCATTTCCACATGCCCTGATTAATCCACTGACAGCACGTCAAACCCCGGTATACCACATCGATCCAGTTCACTCTATTCCTTGGGCCCCCCTTTCACCCTCCTGCACGTTCAGGCACCCATCACTCAAATCTTTTTCACTCCATTTTTTCCCCTTCCAAATTTGGCCTCCCACTTCTCCTCGTTCCCCCCACCTCCGAACTATATCCTCTTGGTCAATCTTTCCTCACTCATTCTCTCCATGTGCCCAAACCATTTCAAAACACCCTCTTCTGCTCTCTCAACACGCTCTTTTTTTTCCAACACATTCTCTTACCCTTACATTACTTACTCGATGAAAACACCTCACACCACACATTGTCCTCAGACCTCTCATTTCCAGCACATCCATCCTCCTGCGCACAACTATATCATAGCCCACACCTCGCAACCATACAACATTGTTGGAACCACTATTCCTTCAAACTTGCCCATTTTTGCTTTCGGAGATAATGTTCTCGACTTCCATCTATTCTTGAAGGCTACCAGGATTTCGCACCCTCCCCCCCCTATGATTCACTTCCGTTCCATGGTTCCATCCGCTGCCAGATCCACTCAAAGATATCTAAAACCCTACTTCCTCAGTTTTTCTCCATTCAAACTACCTCCCAATGACTTGACCCTCAACCTACTGTACCTACTAACCTTGCTCTTATTCACATTTACTCTTAAACTTTCTTCTTTCACACACCTTACCAAACTCAGTCACCAGCTTCTGCAGTTTCTCACATGAATCAGCCACCAGCGCTGTATCATCAGCGAACAACAACTGACTCACTTCCCAAGCTCTCTCATCACAGAGACTTCATACTTGCCCCTCTTTCCAAAGCTCTTGCATTCACCTCCCTAACAACCTCATCCGTAAACAAATTAAACGACCTTAGAGGCATCACACACCCCTGCGGAAAACCTACATTCACTGAGAACCAATCACTTTCTCTCTTCCTACACGTACACATGCCTTACATCCTCGTTTAAAAACTTTTCACTGCTTCTAACAACTTCCCTCCTACACCATATATTCTTAATACCTTCCACAGAGCATCTCTATCAACTCCATCATATGCCTTCTCCAGATCCATAAATGCTACATACAAATCCATTTGCTTTTCTAAGTATTTTCTCACATACATTCTTCAAAGCAAACACCTGATCCACACATCCTCAAACACTTCTGAGACACACTGCTCTTCCCAAATCCCGATGCTCTGTACATGCCTTCACCATCTCAATCAATACCCTCCCATATAATTTAACCAGGAATACTCAACAAACTTATACCTCTGTAATTTGAGCACTCACTCTTATCCCCTTTGCCTTTGTACAATGGCACTATGCACGCATTCCGCCAATCCTCAGGCACCTCACCATGAGTCATACATACATTAAACAACCTTACCAACCAGTCAACAATACAGTAACCCCTTTTTTAATAGATTCCACCGCAATACCATCCAAACCTGCTGCCTTGCCGGCTTTTATCTTCCGCAAAGCTTTTACTACCTCTTCGCTGTTTACCAAATCATTTTCCCTAACCCTCTCACTTTGTACAACACCTCGACCAAAACACCCTATATCTGCCACTCTATCATCAAACACATTCAACAAACCTTCAAAATACTCACTCCGTTTTCCTCACATCACATCACATCACATATATATTATATATATATTATATATCTATATTATATATATATATATATATATATATATATATATATTAATATTTTATATATATATATTTATATAATATATATATATATATTTATATATATATATATATATATATATATTTATATTATTTAAATTTTTGGGAGAATAAAAAAGATGTTCTGGAAGGAAAGGTAAATAAAGTGCGTAAGACAAGGGAGCAAATGGGAACTTCAGTGAAGGGCGCAAATGGGGAGGTGATAACAAGTAGTGGTGATGTGAGAAGGAGATGGAGTGAGTATTTTGAAGGTTTGTTGAATGTGTTTGATGATAGAGTGGCAGATATAGGGTTTTTTGGTCGAGGTGGTGTGCAAAGTGAGAGGGTTAGGGAAAATGATTTGGTAATCAGAGAAGAAGTAGTGAAAGCTTTGCGGAAGATGAAAGCCGGAAAGGCAGCAGGTTTGGATGGTATTGCAGTGGAATTTATTAAAAAAGGGGGTGACTGTATTGTTGACTGGTTGGTAAGGTTATTTAATGTATGTATGACTCATGGTGAGGTGCCTGAAGATTGGCGGAATGCGTGCATAGTGCCATTGTACAAAGGCAAAGGGGATAAGAGTGAGTGCTCAAATTACAGAGGAGAAGGCATATGATAGAGCTGATAGAGATGCTCTCTGGAAGGTATTAAGAATATATGGTGTGGGAGGAAAGTTGTTAGAAGCAGTGAAAAGTTTTTATCGAGGATGTAATTCATGTGTACGTGTAGGAAGAGAGGAAAGTGATTGTTTCTCAGTGAATGTAGGTTTGCGGCAGGGGTGTGTGATGTCTCCATGGTTGTTCAATTTGTTTATGGATGAGGTTGTTAGGGAGGTAAATGCAAGAGTTTTGGAAAGAGGGGGAAGTATGAAGTCTGTTGGGGATGAGAGAGCATGGGAAGTGAGTCAGTTGTTGTTCGCTGATGATACAGCGCTGGTGGCTGATTCATGTGAGAAACTGCAGAAGCTGGTGACTGAGTTTGGTAAAGTGTGTGGAAGAAGAAAGTTAAGAGTAAATGTGAATAAGAGCAAGGTTATTAGGTACAGTAGGGTTGAGGGTCAAGTCAATTGGGAGGTGAGTTTGAATTGAAAAAAACTGGAGGGAGTGAAGTGTTTTAGATATCTGGGAGTGGATCTGGCAGCGGATGGAACCATGGAAGCGGAAGTGGATCATAGGGTGGGGGAGGGGGCGACAATTCTGGGGGCCTTGAAGAATGTGTGGAAGTCGAGAACATTATCTCGGAAAGCAAAAATGGGTATGTTTGAAGGAATAGTGGTTCCAACAATGTTGTATGGTTGCGAGGCGTGGGCTATGGATAGAGTTGTGCGCAGGAGGATGGATGTGCTGAAATGAGATGTTTGAGGACAATATGTGGTGTGAGGTGGTTTGATCGAGTGAGTAACGTAAGGGTAAGAGAGATGTGTGGAAATAAAAAGGGCGTGGTTGAGAGAGCAGAAGAGGGTGTTTTGAAGTGGTTTGGGCACATGGAGAGAATGAGTGAGGAAAGATTGACCAAGAGGATATATGTGTCGGAGGTGGAGGGAACGAGGAGAAGAGGGAGACCAAATTGGAGGTGGAAAGATGGAGTGAAAAAGATTTTGTGTGATCGGGGCCTTAACATGCAGGAGGGTGAAAGGAGGGCAAGGAATAGTGAATTGGAGCGATGTGGTATACCGGGGTTGACATGCTGTCAGTGGATTGAATCAAGGCATGTGAAGCGTCTGGGGTACAACATGGAAAGCTGTGTAGGTATGTATATTTACGTGTGTGGACGAATGTATATACATGTGTATGGGGGGGGGGGGTTGGGCCATTTCTTTCGTCTGTTTCCATGCGCTACCTCGCAAACGCGGGAGACAGCGACAAAGTATAAAAAAAAAAAAAAAATATATATATATATATATATATATATATATATATATATATATATATATATATATATATATATATATATATATATATATATATATATATATATATATATATATATATATATATATATATATATATATGTATATATACATATATATATATATATGTATATATACATATATGTATATATGTATATATACCACCTCGCTCCAATTCACTGTATTCCTTGCCCTCCTTTCACCCTCCTGCATGTTCAGGCCCCGATCACACAAAATCTTTTTCACTCCATCTTTCCACCTCCAATTTGGTTTCCCACTTCTCCTCGTTCCCTCCACCTCCGACACATATATCCTCTTGGTCAATCTTTCCTCACTCATTCTCTCCATGTGCCCAAACCATTTCAAAACACCCTCTTCTGCTCTCTCAACCACGCTCTTTTTATTTCCACACATCTCTCTTACCCTTACGTTACTTACTCGATCAAACCACCTCACACCACACATTGTCCTCAAACATCTCATTTCCAGCACATCCATCATCCTGCGCACAACCCTATCCATAGCCCAAGCCTCGTAACCATATAACATAGTTGGAACCACAATTCCTTCAAACATCCCCATTTTTGCTTTCCGAGATAATGTTCTCGACTTCCACACATTCTTCAAGGCTCCCAGAATTTTCGCCCCCTCCCCCACCCTATGATCCACTTCCGCTTCCATGGTTCCATCCGCTGCCAGATCCACTCCCAGATATCTAAAACACTTCACTTCCTCTAGTTTTTCTCCATTCAATCTCACCTCCCAATTGACTTGACCCTCAACCCTACTGTACCTAAAAACCTTGCTCTTATTCACATTTACTCTTAACTTTCTTCTTTCACACACTTTACCAAACTCAGTCACCAGCTTCTGCAGTTTCACACATGAATCAGCCACCAGCGCTGTATCATCAGCGAACAACTGACTCACTTCCCAAGCTCTCTCATCCCCAACAGACTTCATACTTGCCACTCTTTCCAAAACTCTTGCATTCACCTCCCTAACAACCCCATCCATAAACAAATTAAACAACCATGGAGACATCACACACCCCTGCCGCAAACCTACATTCACTGAGAACCAATCACTTTCCTCTCTTCCTACACGTACACATGCCTTACATCCTCGATAAAAACTTTTCACCGCTTCTAACAACTTGCCTCCCACACCATATATTCTTAATACCTTCCACAGAGCATCTCTATCAACTCTATCATATGCCTTCTCCAGATCCATAAATGCTACATACAAATCCATTTGCTTTTCTAAGTATTTCTCACATACATTCTTCAAAACAAACACCTGATCCACACATCCTCTACCACTTCTGAAACCACACTGCTCTTCCCAAATCTGATGCTCTGTACATGCCTTGTACATGCCTTAACCCTCTCAATCAATACCCTCCCATATGATTTACCAGGAATAATCAACAAACTTATACCTCTGTAATTTGAGCACTCACTCTTACCCCCAAGTGAACTTGGGAAGGAGACTTGTGTGAGGAAGTACCAGGAGAGACTGAGTACAGAATGGAAAAAGGTGAGAACAATGGAAGTAAGGGGAGTGGGGGAGGAATGGGATGTATTTAGGGAATCAGTGATGGATTGCGCAAAAGATGCTTGTGGCATGAGAAGAGTGGGATGTGGGTTGATTAGAAAGGGTAGTGAGTGGTGGGATGAAGAAGTAAGAATATTAGTGAAAGAGAAGAGAGAGGCATATGGACAATTTTGGAGGGAAAAATGCAATTGAGTGGGAGATGTATAAAAGAAAGAGACAGGAGGTCAAGAGAAAGGTGCAAGAGGTGAAAAAAGGGCAAATGAGAGTTGGGGTGAGAGACTATCAGTAAATTTTAGGGAGAATAAAAAGATGTTCTGGAAGGAGGTAAATAGGGTGCGTAAGACAAGGGAGCAAATGGGAACTTCAGTGAAGGGCGTAAATGGGGAGGTGATAACAAGTAGCGGTGATGTGAGAAGGAGATGGAATGAGTATTTTGAAGGTTTGTTGAATGTGTCTGATGACAGAGTGGCAGATATAGGGTGTTTTGGTCGAGGTGGTGTGCAAAGTGAGAGGGTTAGGGAAAATGATTTGGTAAACAGAGAAGAGGTAGTAAAAGCTTTGCGGAAGATGAAAGCCGGCAAGGCAGCAGGTTTGGATGGTATTGCAGTGGAATTTATTAAAAAAGGGGGTGACTGTATTGTTGACTGGTTGGTAAGGTTATTTAATGTATGTATGACTCATGGTGAGGTGCCTGAGGATTGGCGGAATGCGTGCATAGTGCCATTGTACAAAGGCAAAGGGGATAAGAGTGAGTGCTCAAATTACAGAGGTATAAGTTTGTTGAGTATTCCTGGTAAATTATATGGGAGGGTATTGATTGAGAGGGTGAAGGCATGTACAGAGCATCAGATTGGGGAAGAGCAGTGCGGTTTCAGAAGTGGTAGAGGATGTGTGGATCAGGTGTTTGCTTTGAAGAATGTATGTGAGAAATACTTAGAAAAGCAAATGGATTTGTATGTAGCATTTATGGATCTGGAGAAGGCATATGATAGAGTTGATAGAGATGCTCTGTGGAAGGTATTAAGAATATATGGTGTGGGAGGCAAGTTGTTAGAAGCAGTGAAAAGTTTTTATCGAGGATGTAAGGCATGTGTACGTGTAGGAAGAGAGGAAAGTGATTGGTTCTCAGTGAATGTAGGTTTGCGGCAGGGTGTGTGATGTCTCCATGGTTGTTTAATTTGTTTATGGATGGGGTTGTAAGGGAGGTAAATGCAAGAGTCCTGGAAAGAGGGGCAAGTATGAAGTCTGTTGGGGATGAGAGAGCTTGGGAAGTGAGTCAGTTGTTGTTCGCTGATGATACAGCGCTGGTGGCTGATTCATGTGAGAAACTGCAGAAGCTGGTGACTGAGTTTGGTAAAGTGTGTGGAAGAAGAAAGTTGAGAGTAAATGTGAATAAGAGCAAGGTTATTAGGTACAGTAGGGTGAGGGTCAAGTCAATTGGGAGGTGAGTTTGAATGGAGAAAAACTGGAGGAAGTGAAGTGTTTTAGATATCTGGGAGTGGATCTGGCAGCGGATGGAACCATGGAAGCGGAAGTGGATCATAGGGTGGGGGAGGGGGCGAAAATTTTGGGAGCCTTGAAAAATGTGTGGAAGTCGAGAAACATTATCTCGGAAAGCAAAAATGGGTATGTTTGAGGGAATAGTGGTTCCAACAATGTTGTATGGTTGCGAGGCGTGGGCTATGGATAGAAGTGTGCGCAGGAGGATGGATGTGCTGGAAATGAGATGTTTGAGGACAATGTGTGGTGTGAGGTGGTTTGATCGAGTAAGTAACGTAAGGGTAAGAGAGATGTGTGGAAATAAAAAGAGCGTGGTTGAGAGAGCAGAAGAGGGTGTTTTGAAATGGTTTGGGCACATGGAGAGAATGAGTGAGGAGAGATTGACCAAGAGGATATATGTGTCGGAGGTGGAGGGAACGAGGAGAAGAGGGAGACCAAATTGGAGGTGGAAAGATGGAGTGAAAAAGATTTTGTGTGATCGGGGCCTGAACATGCAGGAGGGTGAAAGGAGGGCAAGGAATAGAGTGAATTGGAGCATGTGGTATACAGGGGTTGACGTGCTGTCAGTGGATTGAATCAAGGCATGTGAAGCGTCTGGGGTAAACCATGGAAAGCTTGTAGGTATGTATATTTGCGTGTGTGGACGAGTGTATGTACATGTGTATGGGGGGGGGGGGGTTGGGCCATTTCTTTCGTCTGTTTCCTTGCGCTACCTCGCAAACGCGGGAGACAGCGACAAAGTATAAAAAAAAAAAAAAAAAAAAAATATATATATATTATATATATATAATATTATATATATATATATATATATATATATATATATTATATATATATATATATATATATATATATATTATATATATATATATATATTATATTATTTTTATTATATATATATAATAAATATATATATTTATATTTATATTATTTTATCTATATATATATAATATATAATATATATAATATATATATATACATATATATATATTATATATATATATAAATGTGGTGGATGTAACAAAGATGTGAAAAAAGGAGAGATAGGTAGTATGTTTGAGGAAAGGAACCTGGATGTTTTGGCTCTGAGTGAAACGAAGCTCAAGGGTAAAGGGGAAGAGTGGTTTGGGAATGTCTGGGGAGTAAAGTCAGGGGTTAGTGAGAGGACAAGAGCAAGGGAAGGAGTAGCAATACTCCTGAAACAGGAGTTGTGGGAGTATGTGATAGAGTGTAAGAAAGTAAATTCTCGATTAATATGGGTAAAACTGAAAGTTGATGTAGAGAGGTGGGTGATTATTGGTGCTTATGCACCTGGGCATGAGAAGAAAGATCAAGAGAGGCAAGTGTTTTGGGAGCAGCTGAATGAGTGTGTTAGTGATTTTGATGCACGAGACCGGGTTTATAGTGATGGGTGATTTGAATGCAAAGGTGAGTAATGTGGCAGTTGAGGGAATAATTGGTATACATGGGGTGTTCAGTGTTGTAAATGGAAATGGTGAAGAGCTTGTAGCTTTATGTGCTGAAAAAGGAATGATGATTGGGAATACCTGGTTTAAAAAGCGAGATATACAAAAGTATACTTATGTAAGTAGGAGAGATGGCCAGAGAGCGTTATTGGATTACGTGGTAATTGACAGGCGTGCGAAAGAGAGACTTTTGGATGTTAATGTGCTGAGAGGTGCAACTGGAGGGATGTCTGATCATTATCTTGTGGAGGCTAAGGTGAAGATTTGTATGGGTTTTCAGAAAAGAAGAGTGAATGTTGGGGTGAAGAGGGTGGTGAGAGCAAGTGAGCTTGAGGAGGAGACCTCTGTGAGGAAGTACCAGGAGAGACCGAGTACAGAATGGAAAAAGTTGAGAACAATGGAAGTAAGGGGAGTGGGGGGAGGAATGGGATGTATTTAGGGAATCAGTGATGGATTTCGCAAAAGATGCTTGTGGCATGAGAAGAGTGGGAGGTGGGTTGATTAGAAAGGGTAGTGAGTGGTGGGATGAAGAAGTAAGAGTATTAGTGAAAGAGAAGAGAGAGGCATTTGGACGATTTTTGCAGGGAAAAAATGCAATTGAGTGGGAGATGTATAAAAAAAAGAGACAGGAGGTCAAGAGAAAGGTGCAAGAGGTGAAAAAAAGGGCAAATGAGAGTTGGGGTGAGAGAGTATCATTAAATTTTAGGGAGAATAAAAAGATGTTCTGGAATGAGGTAAATAAAGTGCGTAAGACAAGGGAGCAAATGGGAACTTCAGTGAAGGGCGCAAATGGGGAGGTGATAACAAGTAGTGGTGATGTGAGAAGGAGATGGAGTGAGTATTTGAAGGTTTGTTGAATGTGTTTGATGATAGAGTGGCAGATATAGGGTGTTTTGGTCGAGGTGGTGTGTGCAAAGTGAGAGGGTTAGGGAAAATGATTTGGTAACAGAGAAGAGTAGTGAAAGCTTTGCGGAAGATGAAAGCCGGAAGGCAGCAGGTTTGGATGGTATTGCAGTGGAATTTATTAAAAAAGGGGGTGACTGTATTGTTGACTGGTTGGTAAGGTTATTTAATGTATGTATGACTCATGGTGAGGTGCCTGAGGATTGGCGGAATGCGTGCATAGTGCCATTGTACAAAGGCAAAGGGGATAAGAGTGAGTGCTCAAATTACAGAGGTATAAGTTTGTTGAGTATTCCTGGTAAATTATATGGAGGGTATTGATTGAGAGGGTGAAGGCATGTACAGAGCATCAGATGGGGAAGAGCAGTGTGGTTTCAGAAGTGGTAGAGGATGTGTGGATCAGGTGTTTGCTTTGAAGAATGTATGTAGAAATACTTAGAAAAGCAAATGGATTTGTATTAGCATTTATGGATCTGGAGAAGGCATATGATAGAGTTGATAAAGATGCTCTGTGGAAGGTATTAAGAATATATGGTGTAGGAGGAAAGTTGTTAGAAGCAGTGAAAAGTTTTTATCGAGGATGTAATTCATGTGTACGTGTAGGAAGAGAGGAAAGTGATTGTTTCTCAGTGAATGTAGGTTTGCGGCAGGGGTGTGTGATGTCTCCATGGTTGTTTAATTTGTTTATGGATGGGGTTGTTAGGGAGGTAAATGCAAGAGTTTTGGAAAGAGGGGCAAGTATGAAGTCTGTTGGGTATGAGAGAGCTTGGGAAGTGAGTCAGTTGTTGTTCGCTGATGACACAGCGCTGATGGCTTATTCATATGTGAAACTGCAGAAGCTGGTGACTGAGTTTGGTAAAGTCTGTGGAAGAAGAAAGTTAAGAGTAAATGTGAATAAGGCAAGGTTATTAGGTACAGTAGGGTTGAGGGTCAAGTCAATTGGGAGGTGAGTTTGAATGGAGAAAAGCTGGAGGAAGTGAAGTGTTTTAGATATCTGGGAGTGGATCTGGCAGCGGATTGAACCATGGAAGAGGAAGTGGATCATAGGGTGGGGGAGGGGGCGAAAATTCTGGGGGCCTTGAAGAATGTGTGGAAGTCGAGAACATTATCTCGGAAAGCAAAAATGGTTATGTTTGAAGGAATAGTGGTTCCAACAATGTTGTATGGTTGCGAGGCGTGGGCTATGGATAGAGTTGTGCGCAGGAGGATGGATGTGCTGGAAATGAGATGTTTGAGGACAATGTGTGGTGTGAGGTGGTTTGATCGAGTGAGTAACGTAAGGGTAAGAGAGATGTGTGGAAATAAAAAGACGTGGTCTGAGAGAGCAGAAGAGGTGTTTTGAAGTGGTTTGGGCACATGGAGAGATGAGTGAGGAAAGATTGACCAAGAGGATATATGTGTCGGAGGTGGAGGGAACGAGGAGAAGAGGGAGACCAAATTGGAGGTGGAAAGATGGAGTGAAAAAGATTTTGTGTGATCGGGGCCTGAATATGCAGGAGGGTGAAAGGAGGGCAAGGAATAGAGTGAATTGGAGCGATGTGGTATACCGGGTTGACGTGCTGTCAGTGGATTGAATCAAGGCATGTGAAGCGTTTGGGGTAAACCATGGAAAGCTGTGTAGGTATGTATATTTGCGTGTGTGGACGTATGTATATACATGTGTATGGGGGGGGGTTGGGCCATTTTTTTCGTCTGTTTCCTTGCGCTACCTCGCAAACGCGGGAGACAGCGACAAAGTATAATAATATAATAATAATAATAATAATATATATATATATATATATATATATATATATAATATATATATATATATATATATATATATATATATATAATATTATTATATATATATATATATATAT
>NW_027264050.1:0-22866 GCF_036320965.1 Panulirus ornatus | reverse complement strand
ACAGTAACAGAAAGGTGATAAAACTGAGATGAAATGAATAAAAAATATAGAATGGGTCAGTTGAAAGTTGAAGTATTTGGTAAATACAATTTTTGACAGATCCAAATGCATCCTAAAGTCAGTCACTTAAATCACAACGCTGAATATTGTTTTAATTGTTGGAACTAGTTACAGGAAGTAAAAATATCAAGCTTAAAGGGATGCCATTACAATAACTTTATATACCTGTATAGGATCTCTTAAACTTCTTTTCCCTAAATGTGAAAGGATTTAAGTCGTTTAATCTGCTCTCTGAATTTGTTTCTCAGTCCAATAATCATCTTTGGAGATTACCTCAGTAATTTCTCCATTCAATGTCTTCCATTTCAGATTAGTTGACGACCACAGCAGTACAATATCCAAGATGGAATGGCTAAGTTTTGGGAAGGCGAGAGGTCAGGTTATGCAAGAATGTTAGAAATGGCTTCCATCAGTTTCTACCCTATCTACTATAAAAATTTTGGGATATTAGAACTTAGAGATTTATGAGTATATAATACAATGTAGTTATCTTGGCAAGATATCAAACATGAGATTATAGTCATAATAACAATATAGTCACAAGGTCAATATATAGTCACCGGAATATTATATTTATCATGATAATGTATCACTTATGACAAAATATGCATGATTAAAAAATGACAATATAGCACCTACAAAAAATATCACATTGCTAATATAGCCGAGGTGACGATACATACACGATAGTACTGTAACGAAAATAAGAATATAGCCAAAATGACAACATGTTCATAATGACGATACTGCCACTATGTATACATATTCTACATGACACTATAGCTACACTGACAGTAAAGCTATCTTCACAAAAGCGTAAAACTGAAAATACAGCAAACGACAATATAGCCACCATGACAATACAGCCATCTTGACAATAAAGTCACGATATAAATCAATTGCCAGCACATTAGAAACGCGTTGAGAGTAATTTACAGACTTTATAGATATCATGGAAATATTGCCCCCATGTCAATATATTTGCTATGACAATTTAGCCATTATGATAACACAGTCACGACGACAATGTATTCACTATGACAATAAAGCTACCATGATCATATAACTGATATGACAATACAGTCAAAGCAAAAATATAGAAACATTCAACTTATGTTAACAAAGGCAATATAACCACCTGACAATATAGATAGTGTAAATGAATAGTCGTTTTCGGATCATAGAAAACATATAGACTCCAGGACAATATAATCTCTGTGAAAGAACAGTGACTCAGACAGGATTTATCATTATAATATAGTCATAACTTTATAGCTGTCATGTGATTGTAGTCACCATGACAAAATTATCACAATGAAATAAAACGGCATTACAATATAGTTACCATAATCATACACCAATCATGATTGTATAATCAGCAGGTTGACATAAACAATATCACAGTGTAAAAACCATGACAATATAAGTGACATGATGAGATGATATCCATTCACTTACACTTACAATACCAAATAAGCCGCAATGGAAATATTATTATCATGATCATATAATGACAACAATATTGTAGATAATAGCAAAATATGACCCGAACGACAAAATTAACCATAGCAATATTGCCATCAAGTTGATATAGCGACCAAGATAATGTAGCCAGGACGGCATTATATTGAAAATAACAATACAGCCACCATGCCAATGTCTTCACCATGACAATGTAGCTACCATGAAAATATAGTAACCTTGGCTATGTAACTACCAAGATAAAATATTCAAATTGAAAAATATCCACAACAAGAGTTCAGCTGCTAAGACACTATATCGCCAAAATGTTATTATTGCCATCATGATAATATAAGGCCAGAAAAGAAATATATATACCCACTACTCGACAATATAGCTATTCTGACAATATTGCCAACATGAAAAGACAGTCTCCTCCTTGTTATATAGCAAAAATGACAAATAGCCATCATGGCAATATAGTGACCTAACAATACAGCCACCGTGGCAATATAGTTACCATAACAATGTAATATTAATGACAATATAGCCAACATGACTTTTTAGCCACGATGACAATACAACCACCGTGACAATACAGATAACATGACATTACCGTCTCACTTTGCACACGACCTCGACCAAAACACCCTATATCTGCCACTCTATCACAAACACATTCAACAAACATTCAAAATACTCACTGCATCTCCTCACATCACCACTACTTGTTATCACCTCCCCATTAGCCCCTTCACTGAAGTTCCTATTTGTTTCCTTGTCTTGCGCACTTTTTTTACCTCCTTCAAATACATCTTTTTATTCTCCCTAAAATTTGATGATACTCTCTCAACCCAACTCTCATTTGCCCTCTTTTTCACCTCTTGCACCTTTCTCTTGGCCTCCTGCCTCTTTCTTTTATACATCTCCCACTCATTTGCATTATTTCTCTGCAAAAACCGTCCAAACGCCTCTCTCTTCTCTTTCACTAATGATTTTACTTCTTCATCCCACCACTCACTACCCTTTCTAATCTGCCCTCCTCCCACGCTCCTCATGCTACAAGCATCTTTTGCGCAAGCCATCACTACTTCCCTAAATACATCCCATTCCTCTCCAACTACCCTTACCTCCTTTGTTCTCACCTTTTTCCATTATGTACTCAGTCTCTCCTGGTACTTCCTCACACAAGGCTCCTTCCCAAGTTCACTTGCTCTCACTACTCTCTTCACTCCTACATTCTCTCTTCTTTTCTGAAAACCTCTACAAATCTTCACCTTCGCCTCCACAAGATAATGATCAGACATCCCTCCAGTTGCACCTCTCAGCACATTAAAAACCAAAAGTCTCTCTTTCGCGCGCCTATCAATTAACACGTAATCTAATAACGCTCTCTGGCCATCTCTCCTACTTACATACGTTCATTTATGTATATCTCTCTTTTTAAACCAGGTATTCCCAATCAACAGTCCTTTTTCAGCACATGAATCTACATGCTCTTCACCATTTCCATTTACAACACTGAACACTCCATGTATACCAATTATTCCCTCAACTGCCACATTACTCCCCTTTGCATTCAAATCACACATCACTATAACCCGGTCTCGTGCATAAAAACCATTAACACACTCATTCAGCTGCTCCCAAAACACTTGCCTCTCATGATCTTTCTTCTCATGCCCAGGTGCATATGCACCAATAATCACCCATCTCTCTCCATGAACTTTCAGTTTTACCCATATCAATCTAGAGTTTACTTTCTTACACTTTATCACATACTCCCACAACTCCCGTTTCAGGAGTAGTGCTACTCCTTCCCTTGCTCTTGTCCTCTCACTAACCCCTGACCCTACTCCCAAGATATTCCCAAACCACTCTTCCCCTTTACCCTTGAGCTTCGTTTCACTTAGAGCCAAAACATCCAGGTTCCTTTCCTCAAACATACTACTTATCTCTCCTTTTTTCTCATCTTGGTTACATCCACACACATTTAGACACCCCAATATGAGCCTTTGAGGAGGATGAGCACTCCCCGCGTGACTCCCTCTTCTGTTTCCCCTTTTAGAAAGTTAAAATACAAGGAGGGGAGGGTTTCCAGCCCCCCGCTCCCGTCTCCTTTAGTCGCCTTCTACGACACGTGAGGAATGCGTGGGAAGTATTCTTTCTCCCCTATCCCCAGGGATGAATATATATATGGCAATATAGTCATACGATGTGATCATATATATAGATCATATGATGTATATGGCAATATAGTCAAAGCAACAATAAACACCATGAAATTTTGTTCACTATGGCAATATAGCCACTGTGACAAAATATTCACTTTTGGACTTTAAAAGACATATACCGTTCAGGACAAAATAGTCTCAATGACAAAAGAGCGACCAAGACAGGATTTATCACTATAATATAGTCACCTTGACAGTATAGCCAATATAACTATATGCGAACCATATAAATGTATCTCCCATAACAATATAGATCCCATGAATATATAGTCAGAAAGACAAAATCATTACAATTATATACAATCGCTATTACAATAGAGTTACCATAACCATACACCCATCATGATAATATGATCACCAAGTTGAGATAAACACCATTACATTATAAAGACATTGACAATATAATTGACAGGAGGATACGATATCTATATAGTTATACTCACATAACCAAATAACCCACCATAAATATATTGCTATCATGATCTTATAATGACAATAAAAATGAAGCTAACAACAAAACATATCCCCTACGACATAATTCAATATAGCAATATTTTCACCAAGTTCATGTAGCAAACATGATACTTTAGATATGATGGCATTATATTTGAAATAAGAAGATAGCTACCATGCCAATATAGTCACCAAAACTGTAACTACCTAGAAAATATAGTCACATTGACAATGTAGCTATCTTGATAATAATATTTTCATGACAAAATATCCACAATAGCAGTTTAGCAACAAAGACAATATATCAGCATGCAAGTATCCTAATATGTTAGTGTAGCTATCCTGGCAATATACCAACAGAAAGAAAAATAACCACAACAACGATAGAGCTACCATGACAATGTATCTACCTTGACAATATAGCCAACATGAAAAGACAGTCACCTTCTTTTAATAAAACAAAAATGACAAATAGCCAACAAGACAATATAGTCACATAACAATATAGCCACCAGGTCAACATAGTTGCCATAATGATATAATCTTAACGGTAATATAGCCACCAGGACCATACAATCAAGATAACAATACAACCACCAGGACAAAATAGAAATGACCATACATAGTCTATGAAAATATTGCAATCAATTCAACAAATTAAATGACAATATACACATCATGGCAACAGAGTCAACATGAAAATATAGTGACAAATGCAATTTAATCTTCATGACAAAATGATACCCACCATGAAAATGTAGTCACCTTACCACTATGGGTTCCATTGCAATATAGCCACCATGATAATACATTCACCATGACAGTACTGAATCCATAACAATATATTCATCATGAAAATATAATAATCTTGGCAATATAACTACTATAAAAATATACTCATAATGACAATATAGCCAAAATGACGATATTGTTACCTTGATAATATAGTTACGGGATAATGTATTGCTTATGACAAAATATGCATGATTGAATAAATGACAATATATCAACTATAAAAAAGATTACTGTGCTAATGTTGCCTGGTGATATTATATACATCATAGTAATGTCACTACAATGATATGATTGTTGATACTATATACATCATAGTAATGCAACCAAAATGATATGATAGCCATCATGACGATGTTTTCATAATGACAATACTGCCACTATGAAAATATATTCAACATGACACTATAGCTACAATGACAATAAAGTAATCTTCACAAAAGAGTAGAAGAATGATCCCACCATGAAAATATAGCCACCCTGCCACTATGGCTTCCATTGTAATGTGACCACCCTGCCACTATGTCTCCCATTGTAATGTGACCACCCTGCCACTATGTCTCCCATTGTAATGTAACCACCCTGCCACTATGGCTTCCATTGTAATGTAACCACCCTGCCACTATGTCTCCCATTGTAATGTAACCACCCTGCCACTATGGCTTCCATTGTAATGTAACCACCCTGCCACTATGGCTTCCATTGTAATGTAACCACCCTGCCACTATGTCTCCCATTGTAATGTGACCACCCTGCCACTATGGCTTCCATTGTAATGTGACCACCCTGCCACTATGGCTTCCATTGTAATGTAACCACCCTGCCACTATGTCTCCCATTGTAATGTAACCACCCTGCCACTATGGCTTCCATTGTAATGTAACCACCCTGCCACTATGTCTCCCATTGTAATGTGACCACCCTGCCACTATGGCTTCCATTGTAATGTAACCACCCTGCCACTATGGCTTCCATTGTAATGTAACCACCCTGCCACTATGGCTTCCATTGTAATGTAACCACCCTGCCACTATGGCTTCCATTGTAATGTAACCACCCTGCCACTATGGCTTCCATTGTAATGTAACCACCCTGCCACTATGTCTCCCATTGTAATGTAACCACCCTGCCACTATGTCTCCCATTGTAATGTAACCACCCTGCCACTATGTCTCCCATTGTAATGTGACCACCCTGCCACTATGGCTTCCATTGTAATGTAACCACCCTGCCACTATGGCTTCCATTGTAATGTAACCACCCTGCCACTATGGCTTCCATTGTAATGTGACCACCCTGCCACTATGGCTTCCATTGTAATGTAACCACCCTGCCACTATGGCTTCCATTGTAATGTAACCACCCTGCCACTATGGCTTCCATTGTAATGTAACCACCCTGCCACTATGGCTTCCATTGTAATGTAACCACCCTGCCACTATGGCTTCCATTACAATGTAGCCGCCATAATGATACATTCACCATGACATTACTGAAACCATAACATTATTGCATAACATGACAATGTAGTCACCTGATAATTTATTCAAAATGAAAATTTCGTTTCTATAATGATATATCCTTAAGGGCAAAATCAACACCATTAAAAAGGCTACCATGAAAATACAGTCACCATGACATTATAACCATCATGATAAAATAGTCACAATGACAAAATAGTCACTATGATAATATGTTGTCAGCTTAATTAGTATTGTTATTATGATAATGTATCGCTTATGACAAAATATGCATGATTACACAAATGGCAATATAGGAACTGTAAAAAAGATCACCTTGCCAATATAGCTAAGATGACGATATATATATTCATAGCAATGTAACCAAAATGAGAAGATAATGACTTTATATTCATAAGACAATACTACCACCATGAAAATATAATCCTCATGACACTATAGCTACACTGACAATTAAGCCATCTTCACAAAAGAGTAACATTCAAAACTCAGCAAACGACCTTACAGCCACCATTATAGTTCATCCTCCATGGCTATAATGTTACGATGGAAATCAATCACCATAACATTAGAGTCACCTTGAGGATAAACTTTCAATGACTATGTAAATATTATGAAAATATAGCCTCCATATCAACATATTTGCCATAACAATCTAGCCATTATGATAATATAGTCACGATGACAATATATTCAACATAACAATAAGCCACCATGATCATATAACAGATATGACAATATAGTCAACGCAAAAATAAAGAGACATTTGAATTATATTCACTACGGCATTATATCCTCCAGGACAATATAGTCTCCATGACAAAATAGCGATCAATATAGGACTTATCATTACAATAGAGTCAACTTGACGGTACAGCCAATAGAACAAAGCAACAACCATGAAAATGTACATACCATAACTATATTGCTACCTTAAAAATGCAGTCAACATGACAAAACAATCACAATAAAATATAATCGCCGTTACAATATAGTTACCATAATCACTGACCAATCATGATCGCCGTTACAATATAGTTACCATAGTCACTGACCAATCATGATCGCCGTTACAATATAGTTACCATAATGACTGACCAATCATGATCGCCGTTACAATATAGTTACCATAATCACTGACCAATCATGATCGCCGTTACAATATAGTTACCATAATCACTGACCAATCATGATCGCCGTTACAATATAGTTACCATAATCACTGACCAATCATGATCGCCGTTACAATATAGTTACCATAATGACTGACCAATCATGATCGCCGTTACAATATAGTTACCATAATCACTGACCAATCATGATCGCCGTTACAATATAGTTACCATAATCACTGACCAATCATGATCGCCGTTACAATATAGTTACCATAATGACTGACCAATCATGATCGCCGTTACAATATAGTTACCATAATCACTGACCAATCATGACAATATAATCAGCAGGATGACAGAGTGTCTTAACAACTAAACTGTTGTTGTGGATATGTTCCATGGGATTGTATTACCGTAGTAGCTACATTGTCAAGGTTACTATATTTTCATGGTAGCTACATTGTAATAGTGACGATATTGGCATGGTGGCTGTATTGTTATTTTCAATATAATGCCATCCTAACTACATTATCTTGTTCGCTATATTTACTTGCTGGCTATATTGCTATGGTTAATTTTGTCGTTGTGGATATATTTTGTTATTAACTATCATTTTGTTTTAATCATATGATCACGATAACATTCTCATGGCAGCATATTTGGTAATGTGAGTGCAAGTGTATGGATGTCATATTATCATGTCATTATAGTGTTATGGTTTTTATACTGTAATGGTGTTTATGTCAGCCTCCTGATGATATTATCATGATTGATATATAATTATGGTAACTAAATTATAATGGCGATTATATTTCATTGTGACAATTTTGTCATGTTGCCTACATTTTCATGGTAGGTATATTGTTATGGCAGGTATATTCTTATTGTTGTTTCATTGTTTTATCAGCTATACTGTCAAGGTGACTATATCTTGATGAGAAATCTTGTCTTGGTCGCTATTTTGTCATGGACACTATATTGTCCTGGAGCCTATATGTTTGCTATGATCCGAGACTATTTTGTCACAGCATCAATATTGTCAGGTGCTTATAGTGCCATGATGAATATAATTTGAAGATTTCCTTATTGTTGCGTTGACTGTATTGTTATATCACTTATATGATCATGGCTATATTGTTATAGTGAATATATTGCCGTCGTGGCAGACATCATCTGAGAATATATCTCTCCTTTATCTCTATTAACTTAACTATCATCTATTATCATATCCTGGTGAACGATTACATTACACAAGTGATGTGCTGGTGAACGATCGCGTCATAGAAGTGGTGTGCTGGTGAATGATCGCGTCACACAAGTGATATGCTGGTGAATGATCGCGTCACACAAGTAATATGCTGGTGAATGATCATGTCATACAAGTGATGTTCTGGTGAATGATCACGTCACACAAGTGATATGCTGGTGAATGATCATGTCATACAAGTGATGTTCTGGTGAATGATCACGTCACAGAAGTGATGTTCTGGTGAATGATCGCGTCATACAAGTGATGTGCTAGTGAATGATCGCGTCACACAAGTGATGTTCTGGTGAATGATCTCGTCACACAAGTGATATGCTGGTGAACGATTGCGTCACACACGTGATGAACTGGTTAACGATCACGTCACGCAAGTGGTGTGCTGGTGAACGAAAGCGTCAAACAAGTGATGTACTGGTGAACGACCGCGTCACACAAGTGGTGTGTTGGTGAACGATCGAGTCACACAAGTGGTGTGTTGGTGAACGATCGAGTCACACAAGTGGTGTTCTGGTGAACGATCGCGTCACACAAGTGGTGTGTTGGTGAACGATCGAGTCACACAAGTGGTGTTCTCGTGAACGATCGAGTCACACAAGTGGTGTGTTGGTGAACGATCGAGTCACACAAGTGGTGTTCTCGTGAACGATCGAGTCACACAAGTGATGTGTTGGTGAACGATCGAGTCACACAAGTGGTGTGTTGGTGAACGATCGCGTCACACAAGTGGTGTGTTGGTGAACGATCGCGTCACACAAGTGGTGTGTTGGTGAACGATCGCGCCACACAAGTGGTGTGTTGGTGAACGATCGCGTCACACAAGTGGTGTGTTGGTGAACGATCGCGTCACACAAGTGGTGTGTTGGTGAACGATCGCGCCACACAAGTGGTGTGCTGGTGAACGATCGCGTTACACAAGTGGTGTGTTGGTGAACGATCGCGTCACACAAGTGGTGTGTTGGTGAACGATCGCGCCACACAAGTGGTGTGTTGGTGAACGATCGCGCCACACAAGTGGTGTGCTGGTGAACGATCGCGTCACACAAGTGGTGTGTTGGTGAACGATCGCGCCACACAAGTGGTGTGTTGGTGAACGATCGCGCCACACAAGTGGTGTGCTGGTGAACGATCGCGTCACACAAGTGGTGTGTTGGTGAACGATCGCGTCACACAAGTGGTGTGTTGGTGGACGATCGCGCCACACAAGTGGTGTGTTGGTGGACGATCGCGCCACACAAGTGATGTGCTGGTGAACAATTGTGTCACACAAGTAATGCGCTGGTGAATGATTGCGTCACACAAGTGATGCGCTGGTGAACGATCGCGTCACACAAGAGGAGATAAAAGAAAGAAATTTAAGCCAGTTGATATACAACAAATGACTCAGTAACTTGTTTACCAAATGGCTGATGATGCGATTATTACACGAAAGTGCACTTGGGAACTTATCGTGTTCCATTTTCCCCGTGAAGATAAATGATTTATAAGATCTACTGAATAATGGTCGATTATGTATAGAGTAAGGGAAGGTGGGTAATGGAAATAATAGTGATACCCTTCATAGCGTGCTTATGCCACGTGCGATTTAGTCTCAGATTTCTTCTTAATATAATCAAGGAAACCCAGTCATGATTAAATCATTGTTTCCATCATAGACTACTATACAACAGTAGAATGTGTCTTACGTATGAGACTTTTATAGAACTAAATGTTTGAAGGGAAACATTCAAGGGGATTGGCGCATAATGATTTATGAATCATCCCGAGTTCGCTTCTAGTATCCCCGACCCTTCCCATCCTCATCACTGCTGGTCGTTCCTTCGTCCCCGCCTCCTTCTCCTCCTCCTCCTCCTCCGCCGCCGCTGCCTCTTCTTCTTAGTGGCAGTCTCTCCGGGTTGTTCGGGTCTTCCTTGGTCGGTACTAGTCTGGATCTGATACACGCTGCCGTCCTCCGATCTAACGTACAAGGTGTTGGTATCGAAGTCGATGACTCCGTTATACTGGATCAGGAAGGACTTGCCGATGGTGATGTCAACACTGTCGTCTCCCGTGTAGACTTGCTCGAGGAGGGAGTGGCGGCCCTCCATGTGAATCTTAAGGGCGCTTATACCGTTGGCCCCACGTCTCCCGTGGGGCGCCAGGGAGCGAGCAAGTTTTTCGGAGATGTAGGAATCGTCGGCGCCAGTATCCACGTAGACCACAAGAGGAGGGTCCGTCAGGTCTGGGGTCAGGTGGCCGTGCAGTGTGAGCACGTTGGCCAGCTTCTGGTCTGGGTCGGTTTCGGGTGGCTGCTGGTCCATCACGCTCTCGTCCTTGAAGAAGAACTCTGAGTGCGTCTTCTCGAACACCTGGACGGCCCTGAGTCGGCTCAACGTGACTCTGTCCACGATGAAGTCGTACTCGATTATGGGCGGCAAGTACCAGAGTTCGCAGTGGAACCGCAGGCCGTTCTCCAGCACGATGGGGACGCTGGGGATGACGCCGACGTTGCACGGGACGACACCGTTCCAGGTGAGGATCTCGTACTCTTCATAGCGGACCACATCACCAAGCAGGCCCAGTTCCATGGCCATGTCGTGGAAAACGTAGGCATGGTTGGACCCTGAGTCGACCAACAACTGGCACTGCTTGCCGTTGACTGTGACAGTGATGTAGCCCCTTTCGTCACACATGACGGAGGGGAGGCCGGAGAGGTCAGGCATGGTGCTTGCCACGGGAGGGTAGGCCAGGTAGAGGCTCACGACCCCATCCCTGGTCACGTGTGGCCGTGCCATTGTGTGCCGTCTGTCGCTTCTGTAAGGGTGAGCGCCCTTTGTGTAGTAGCTCTTAATGTGGACCCTGTTCAGCTAGCGGGTGAGGCAGCGAAACAATCCAAGAAAAACTTTTGGAGAGCCGGTGAGGCAGTGAAGCAATCCAAGAAAATATTTCTTGAGATATAACTGTACAGTAGATGATGGACCACTGAGGTAAACTTTATGGACTTGTTTATATTAAATATAGTGAAGTTATCTGAAGATCTTGACTCTAGCTTTCCCTGAACGTAGTGGAGATACGTGATGATATGTACCATGTAGGGAAGATAATGGTGTAAAGATCATGACGTGTCCAGTTGAGGGAATGGTAAATATATGCATAGGACCTGTAGGGGTATATTGAAGACAAGGCGCGTAGTGAAGATGACAGTGCTTCTGGTGGTGTCTCCTTCCGTAGTGAACATGACAGTGATAGATAATGGTGTCTCCCTCTGTAGTGAACATGATGGTGAGAGATAGTGGTATCTCTCTGTAGTGAACATGATGGTGAGAGATAGTAGTATCTCTCTGTAGTGAACATGACGGTGAGAGATAGTGATTTCTAACTCTGTATTGAACATGACGGCAATAGTGGTGTCTCTCTGTTTTGAGCATGACTGTGAGACATATTTGTCTTTCCCTCTGTAGTGAACATGATGGTGAGAGATAGTTGTGCCTCCCTCTGTAGTGAACATGACGGTGAGAGATAGTTTTCTCCTTCTGTAGTGAACATGACGGTGAGAGATAGCGGTTTCTCCCTCTGTAGTGAACATGACGGTGAGAGATAGTTGTTTCTCCCTCTGTAATGAACATGAGAGTAGTGGTGTCTCCCTCTGTAGAGAACATGATGGTGAGAGACTATACTCTCTTCCTATGTAGTGAACATGACGGTGAGATAGTGATGTCTCCTTCTGTAGTAAACATGAAGATGAGAGACAGTGGTATCTCTCTGTAGTGAACATGACGGTGAGAGATAGCTGTTTCTCCCTCTGTAGTGAAGATGAAGGTGAGAGATAGTGATATCTCTCTGTAGTGAACATGACATTGAGAGAGAGTGGTTTCTCCCTCTAGTGAACATGATGGTGAGAGATATTGGTGTCTCCCTCTGTAGGGAAGATGATGGTGAGAGACTATGTTCTCTTCTTCTGTAGTGAACATGACGGTGAGAGATAGTGGTGTGTCCCTCTGTAGTGAACATGAAGATGAGAGATAGTGGTTTCTCCCTCTGGTGAACATGGCGGTGAAAGATAGTGGTTTCTTCCTCTGTAATGAACATGACGGTAAGAGGTAGTGGTTTCTCCCTCCAGCGAACATGACGGTGAGAGATAGTAGTGTCTCCCTCTGTAGTGAACATGACGGTGAGAGATAGTGGTGTCTCCCTCTGTAGTGAACATGACGGTGGGAGATAGTGGTGTCTCCCTCTGTAGTGAACATGAAGATGAGAGATAGTGGTGTCTC
This sequence comes from Panulirus ornatus, assembly GCF_036320965.1. Taxonomy (NCBI): domain Eukaryota; kingdom Metazoa; phylum Arthropoda; class Malacostraca; order Decapoda; family Palinuridae; genus Panulirus; species Panulirus ornatus. The sequence continues at coordinate 9,756 of NW_027264050.1, read as the reverse complement.
TCTGTGGAGAACATGACGTTGAGAGATAATGTTTTCTCCCTCTAGTGAACATGGCGGTGAGATACCGTAGTGTCTCCCTCTCTAGTGAACATGACGGTGATATAAACCGTACAGCTTCTTGTCATGTAATCCCACGAGTAATAGCTTAATAATCCTTACATATTAGTGATATATTTCCTTGAAGCCTTTTCTGTAGAGCTTCAGTCAGTGATGTTGTAAAAACCATCAGTTTATATGTGGGAAGAGAAAGACCGTATCTGTCTGACGGAAGTTTATATATGTCAATATGAAGGGAAGGACAGGAGAAAGTCCCTTTGTATAGAATCGTCCACTTTAGACTCACAGACGGACGCCTCTTAAACCAGTCTGGTGAAGCAGACGACGAAGAATTTCATCAACAAAAGATTCTTTTGGAGGAATTGGAAAGATAGATCGTTTACCTGATCCCAAAGAAGAGGTGACATACGGTGGTAATTGTTAAACTTGAAAGTTGAGCGCCAGGAGCCGCATCAAACTAGAAAATATAGTTTTAAGTCGTGAGAGAAATAGATATAGATTTCAAAGGTGATATTTCTAAAGAGTTCAGAACAAGATTACATTTATCATATCACATATCAGTTCACCAGGTAAAGACACCATTATAACATATTATGAAACTAATATATAGCATGATTCATGTACAAGGACCATCTTCTACACATGACCAATATTTCACAACCATCACAAAATGATTGATAAAGCCAGTGTATGTAATGTCCTTCCTTTTCCTCAGCTCATTAGGCATTTTCCGTGACGCAACCTATATGTTATTTGTCCCCTCATTTGTGACCTTGTAGTTGTTGTACGGTGGAGTAATGCTTGACTTGCTATACTGAAGGACAGACACACTGACACAAGCCATGTTGTAGTTGTTGTACGGTGGAGTAATGCTTGACTTGCTATACTGAGGGACAGACACACTGACACAAGCCAATATTGGATAAATAGATAAACATGAAGAGATTATTTACCTGAAAAGATGATTTATTTATTCATAGGATTTACTATCAGACATGATTACAAATTAAGACAACTGGTTTCCACTGAAAGAATTATAAAACGCACAAAATTCAGATGAAAATCTACATGGTCGATATATGTTCTATCAACAGCCTGAGTAGATAAATCTCTAACTCCTCATTAACATTCTTATCAATTCAACTCATTGAATATATCTTCATGACAAATAAAGCCAGATAACAGTGTGTCATAAGACCAGATCCCCTGCCAAGCTGGGACTTGGCCAAACATAAACAACCACTTTCTTATAGACGATTAGTCAAGGTTCTGGGTCGAGCACCAGGATCTATTGACTTCCGTCCGACATAATATATTTTCTCTGATCCTTCATCATCATCACCACACTCCCGGCACCCATCAATAAACCCTTCCCAAATTCCTCACTTCCTTATAAACTCGTCCCTGTAGTCAACAATTAAGAAACCTAAACCGACCAAAAAGCATTACGTTGTTCAACAATGTAAACCCCAGCTAGGGTGAGCCTTAGACACTCTTACGGTGTATTGTGAAGGACGAAGGATTTACCAACCCAGTAATATATTCACATTTACTTATTCTAACAACCTATCACTGATTATCGTTAAATACATATGGCAAAAATATATTTTACTTGTGGACTTCTAGTGAAAATACATGGGTATCGTATGCAAGCTAAACATTTGATACGATAATAAATAGAATTTCATAACTTTTCTGGAGCACAAGGTACAGAAATATATGTAACGTGATATCGTTAAGATTAACATATCTAACATAAAAATTTCTATTTTGCAGATAAATGTTTTACATGTAGAAATCAATAATGTTTTCAATAACAAAAAGATAATTGCGTCAGTATCTATTTTGCAGGCTTTTCATCCGGATTTTACACACTGTAGAAAAGTATTGTTTAGAGAAAAGTAATGTAATTATTATTAACACAAGGTTCATGGATTCTAAGTTATGAGTTTCTACTCTTCAAAATGTTAGCATCATCCGCTGAGAAAACTTTGAAAAAACAGACTTTTATTTTGTGTGATGAGAACTAATGAAAAATTATTTACATTATCCTTAAGAATATTCTTTATGAGTCAAATGAAAGTATTTCGTTAGATAAAAAACTTACATCAGTAACAACGAGAGATAAACAATCAATATTCATAAACTTTATCTTTGATGAATTAAAGTTCATCAAATGACAGATAAAGATTATCATATACAATTCCCAACAGTCTTATTGTCATCATAAAACCAAATATGATTCATAAATTTTTCAAATCATCAAAAGTAAAAAGAAGAAGCCGTCCATAGGTAACTTGTTACTCTCGGCGTAAACAATTATAGGCGGAATCCGGTAACACCTCTTGAATAGCATGTGGAAGACAGAGTGGGTGGGCTCAGAAGCATGTTCTCCACTTCAACTGACTAATGATATGTTAAGACAACACAAACCACATACATCCATTGTGAGGATGGAATCAGGGATGAAACATCTATAACTAGAAAGGTTAAAGATACAAAGATGATGAAATACCTTTACCCGGGATCAGTAGCACCTGTGGTAATGGACACACCTTTGTAATGCTTGATCACTTACAACTGATCAACTTTAATACGAAAGTCTTAGGTATTGTCCCTCAGGAAAACTTTTTATAAATATTTATAAAACACATATATATGTTAGATATACACTATCTCTAGAATATATCTTTACCTGGGACGTGTAACACTTGTGTGGATAGACACAACTTTGTAATGCATGATCCATTACACGAAATGAACTTCACTAACGAAGAGTTATACAACGCGTCGTTGGAGAACATTAATCAAATACCTATACTGAATTTTTATGTTAGATAAAAGGCATTAATTAGAAGTGAACATAAGAAATGATGAAAGAAAAGGACGTAGATGTAGATGTTTTATTAAGAAATGAAATATTCCTGCCTTAAATTGTCTCTCTTGTATTTGATTTTCGGTTAGATAGAAACATGCTAATGTAATCTGTTCCTTATGATCATAAATGTTTATGTTTTTAAAACGTTTTTATCATGTCTTAAGGATTCTGGCTTACAGACCTTGGTTCTGAACAACCATTATAATGCAACACAATACATATTTATCATAAATAAATCATTTATCACAATAACCATTATGTTTGTACCAGATTCTTTAAGTCCTCAATCACGTTTGTTAATATATAAGGCATTTTTCCGCCACATTTCAATACATAACATATATCTACACGTGTGGAAATATATGTATATGTTTTTATATTTTTTTCCTCATCTTTTCTAATCAACGTACAAGGTATATGTCTAAAGAAAATACTGGATAAAATCCTAAGTTATGTGTGTGTGTGTGTGTGTGTGTGTGTGTGTGTGTGTGTGTGTGTGTGCGTGTGAGCACACATAGTAAAGGTTAAGGGACGGGACAACACGAGTGTACAACTCTCTCCCGTAATACATAAATACTAATCACACACACACACACACACACACACACACACACACACACACACACACACAGAGCGGCGCCAGGCTGGAGGCGGGGCATCGTGACGTCACAGGCAAGTCCCTCCCCCCGCCAGATCCAAACATGTGTTGTGTCTGGTGATGGCGGTTCAAGATTTCCCACATTTATATTGATCTTTACATTATCATCCACTCCCAAAGTCACCTGGCATTCTTGTGTTTCAACAACAGACGTGATATATGCAACACCAGGCAAACATTGTACCATTATCTGATAGGTTAATTGGTGCACAATCAAGAACCAGTGAATTTCATCGCCGCCATAAGTAAGTAAGGAAGGTGACTTTAATGATGATAAATACGACCTGGTATGGCTGTGTCTACACACTACCGCCATCTGGTCAACATTGTACATACCAACATTTAAACTGTGACATTCAACCACAAGGTTTAAAGTCGCTCATGAAAACGCGAACTTAAAATCTATCCATTTAAATCTACCATTCATCAATCAACATTTAAACACCGTCATTTGAACGTAAACCTTCCAGCTGCGTTATTTTACCAGAGTCCTTTAAGATACGTCATATAAACACAAAACTTAAATGTACGTTAAGCTTGTGCAAACCATCATTGAAACTCAAACTTTTGATTTAGAATTGTAATGAAAATGCGAACTTTTAACTCTGTCAAATTACAGCTATTGTACAAAATGATTCACTTAATTGACAAATTTTAATGTCAGTTAATTTAACGATATCCTTTGTGGTTCATCTTTGAAACACAAACATTTAAACTTTGTCTCTAGAACTGAACACAACCATTAAGTTTCATAACTGGAATGGAAATTTGGATAATCTATCAAAATTCGTCATATAACGCGAACTTTTAAATCCTTCCATTCAGTTGGGCCGTTACTTGCCTGGCTGCCATTCATAATATGTCCTTTTATATTGTATGTTGACTACGCTCTCATTCATTCGTCATTTGGATCGTCTCACTGATATTCCATTCATAAACTTCATTCCTAAAGCTTATTTTTGACCGCCATGTTGTTTCCTTAAGGTTTATAATTCTTTGTGTATTTAATAATAGAAGATTCAATGATATTTCTCGTGGTACTGGAATTAGAGTTAATAATGCCATCTCAGTTATTAACTCTAACTCCAGCACCTCGAGAAATATAACTGAATCTTCTATCACTGAATACACAAAGAATTATAATCTTGATATTAGTGATGCTCTATACAAAGTGGATAACTTTAATGTTGATAAAATTAGTAAACAATTCACCTTCTTGTCCACATAATAAGTTTATGATGCGCTTGTTGTCTGTCTTGGACAATCACATGTTTACCATATGGCGTCCTAGCTACGTTTCTTCGTTGTATATCAACTGACTGTTATATTTCTCTCTTGTGTCTCCCCTGATGATGTGAGTTTTACACGAAAGTGCACTTGGGAACTTATCGTATTTATTTTCCCTGTGAACTCATAAGAATATACTTGATCACGTGCAAAATTGCGATCCTTTTCAATATATATATATATATATATATATATATATATATATATATATATATATATATATATATATATATATATATATATATATATCCTTCAGTATGTTTACTTTCGATATTGAGGAACAAAAGAATGAGCCAAACAAGTAAATTTCGTCAAAGACATCTCTCTTTTCTAAACGCTGCCTCGCAAAGATTTTCATTAATTCATATTGAAGAAACAGACGTATTTTTCTATTGTCTGGTTAGCTCAGTGGTAGAGCGTGAGTCTCACACACTCAAGGTCGTGGGTTCGAGACCCACACCAGACATAATTTTTGTCTTTATCTTTTTTCATTTTGTCCGCATCACATGTGTGCAACATTCAGTATGTTCGTCCAACGTTATAGTGAAGATCTTCACAATAAATTGGGGTTTTCGACCTTATCTGAAAGGGTCAGGTCCACCAAGACGTCCTTGAAATCTTCCAGAAGCTTCTGGCGATCCTCCTCCAACTGCTGGGCACATCAGAGTTAACATGGGCCGGACATCGGTTGTGGAACGACTTAATCTGCTTCCGGTAGTTAGCAGGGATGATAATGAGGGCTCTGACCTCATACCAGGTCAGCTCCAGTCTATTGCTTAGTTCCAGTCTATTGCTTAGTTCCAGTCTATTGCTTAGTTCCAGTCTATTACATAGTTCCAGTCTATTGCAACGACAATAAAAAAGTAAAACTCATTTCTTCGTGAAAAATTGAGAGGAAAACACGAGAGGAACATGGAGAATTGCCCTGTGGTTATTTTGCCGGCAAGTCGGCAACGGTCGGTTAAGCAGTATTTTGCCGTGGTAATCTCAGTGCTTCATTTAATACTAAGTGCCAGAAAATGTTCTTGGGGGCGTAGCTCAGTGGTAGAGCACTCGCTTGGCATGCGAGAGGACCCGGGTTCAAACCCCGGCGCTTCCATTTTTGTTATTTGGGAAATTCATTTTCAGTCGTGTATATATATATATATATATGTATATATATATATATATATATATATATATTTTTTTTTTTTTTTTTTGCTTTGTCGCTGTCTCCCGCGTTTGCGAGGTAGCGCAAGGAAACAGACGAAAGAAATTGCCCAACCCACCCCCATACACATGTATATACATACGTCCACACACGCAAATATACATACCTACACAGCTTTCCATGGTTTACCCCAGACGCTTCACATGCCCTGATTCAATCCACTGACAGCACGTCAACCCCGGTATACCACATCGCTCCAATTCACTCTATTCCTTGCCCTCCTTTCACCCTCCTGTTTGTTCAGGCCCCGATCACACAAAATCTTTTTCACTCCATCTTTCCACCTCCAATTTGGTCTCCCTCTTCTCCTCGTTCCCTCCACCTCCGACACATATATCCTCTTGGTCAACCTTTCCTCACTCATTCTCTCCATGTGCCCAAACCATTTCAAAACACCCTCTTCTGCTCTCTCAACCACGCTCTTTTTATTTCCACACATCTCTCTTACCCTTACGTTACTTACTCGATCAAACCACCTCACACCACACATTGTCCTCAAACATCTCATTTCCAGCACATCCATCCTCCTGCGCACCACTCTATCCATAGCCCACGCCTCGCAACCATACAACATTGTTGGAACCACTATTCCTTCAAACATACCCATTTCTGCTTTCCGAGATAATGTTCTCGACTTCCACACATTCTTCAAGGCTCCCAGAATTTTCGCCCCCTCCCCCACCCTATGATCCACTTCCGCTTCCATGGTTCCATCCGCTGCCAGATCCACTCCCAGATATCTAAAACACTTTACTTCCTCCATATATATATCGTCCGATCAGGGAAGTTAAGCAACGTTGGGTCTGGTTAGTACTTGGATGGGTGACCGTCTGGGAACACCAGATGCTGTTATCCCTGGGGATAGGGAAGAAAGAATACTTGCCTCATATTTCCTGTGTGTCGTACAAGGCGACTAAAAGGGGAGGGAGCAGAAGGCCGGAAATCCTTTACTCTCATTTTCAATTTTTCAAAAAACGGAACAGGGAAGATATAAATATATTGTAAAGATGTAACTAATATAAGATATAAGAATGAATGGAAGATACCGATATAGCTGAAACAAGGAGTAATTTAGATTAAGGTGCAATGAAAATTATTCTGTGGTGAAGATAGATGTATATGTTAAAATTTTGTATTGAACATCAAGAAGTAATGATAATGATGAGAGTATAGTGATGATGAGGGTTTAGTTAGGGAGTGGTGACAATTGCCTTTACAATGATAATAAGGAGGTAACACAATGAGGAACACAAACTTTCCAAAGCTACGTTCAAGTCAGACTTTAAACTAAGTTCGTTAAACAGAAGGATGATGTTAAGATGAGAGTGTAGTGAAGAAGAGTATAGTGATGATAAGGATATTGTCAAGATAGGTTGTAGTGAAGAAAAGAATGTAGTGAAGATACGAATGTAGTAGAGATAAGAGTTATTATAGAGTAAAGTTTATTCAAAATGATTATGTAGTGAAGATAACAACTTCTTTTAGTGAACATCAGGGAGTGCAATGATGATGGTATGGTAGAAATAACGGTGTAGTGCAGAAGAGGGTATCGTGAAGATATAATTAAGTGAAAATAAGCTAGTAGTGAAGATACACCTTAATGAATATGAGGTTGTAGTGAACTTAACCTTATTGACCTGATCACCCAAAGCCTCCAAACTACGTTCAAGGGCGGATGCAAAGGCAACCGAAAAGGCTATTTCTCTGTGTATTGTTAGTGGTGGTGGTGGTGTGTAGGTGTGTGTAATCATGTATTTGCACTGTATTAGGAGGGAGTTTTACACTCGTGGGCCCCGTGTAAGCCTAGCGGTAACGCTCCCGCCTGTTGCACAGAGGTCCCGGGTTCAATCCTGGCTGTTCGAGGTTTGTATGTTCTATGAAAGTGCGCTTTCGTATCCTCTTAGTTCGCACATATATATATATATATATATATATATATATATATATATATATATATATATATATATATATATATATATATATATATATATATATATATATATATATATATATATATATATATTACTATGAGTCCACGAAGAAAATGAAACACGATAAGTTCCCAAGTGAACTTACGTGTAATAATGGCAAGCAAGTAAGAATGATAGAGTATGAAAGACAAGAACAGTGGGCAGGTGTTATGTATTCTGTGTCCTTGATAACCATTTGATGTGACTCATTCAGATAAGGTCCAAAACGCCAGTTGTGAAGATGTACAAAGGATAATAGAACGATGTACGTACGTACGTACGTAGTGTATCTTGACTGATAGAAAGTACTGAAAGCAGCAGGAAGTAGTGAGATATTGTATTGTGCTTCGTACAAGACTGGCGGGCGACTCCGTCCTTCGTGCTGTACCACACACAGTCTGGTGATTGTCGGGATGTGTAGCCATAATGTTTGATCTTATGACCATTAGTGATACATCATGTGATGTTTACTATCACAACATCGGCTTCTTCCTCCTCCTCCAGGAGAGTGGCAATCAGGTGGCGGTTATTGTGGTAGCCCGGCACGTGCAATTGTAAGATTTCAAGCAACATTGTGAAAATGGGACACATTATAAAGACTTCCATAATTTCTCTAATTCTTCCCCAAATTCATGTGGACCTGCAACACTGAAAATGTTGGAATATTGCTGGTGTAGAGGGAGGGAGAGGGAGGCCTGGGATGAGAGTGAGGCTTTGTAGGAGAGAAAGGCTCGGGATGAGAGAGGCTGAACACAAGATGTGTGGCCGGAGAGTGAGGCTTTGAAGGAGAGAGAGGCTTGGGATGAGGGCTGGGTTGTACCAGAGAGAGAGGCTTGGGATGAAGGGTTGGGTTGTACCAGAGAGAGAGGCTTGGGATGAGGGTTGGGTTGTACCAGAGAGAGAGGCTTGGGATGAAGGGTTGGGTTGTACCAGAGAGAGAGGGTTGGGATGAGGGTTGGGTTGTACCAGAGAGAGAGGCTTGGGATGAGGGTTGGGTTGTACCAGAGAGAGAGGCTTGGGATGAGGGTTGGGTTGTACCAGAGAGAGAGGCTTGGGATGAGGGTTGGGTTGTACCAGAGAGAGAGGCTTGGGATGAGGGAGTCTGAACATGAGATAGGTCTATGAGGAAAGTGAGGATTTGAAAGAGAGAAAGACTTTATGTGAAAAAGGAAGGACAGGCGGAGGAGGCTTGGGACGAGAGTCAGGCAGGACAGGAAAGAGAGGCTTGGGACGAGAGTAGAGAAGTGAACCTTCATAACTTATCCTTCAATATAAAAGGGTTGTCTTGCTCCACTCAGTTGGAATGGGAAAGTAGTTGAAAATAACAAGTTGATGAATTTAATGTTTTAGTGTGGCAAAACCTGAACTGATTTTAAGGTCACACATGAAAGAAGATTAACATTTCAGAAGGTTGAAGGAAGATGAATATAAATGTCATTATTGATAGACTATTAGATTCATTAGAAGCCTCGATAGATGAATGTTCTTGTTATTTTTATTAAGAATGTGGATGAATTAGTAATTAAGGCACACAGCGCTAATATCTTTGGTTACTGAGCCATTATGTTTTGCACTGGTGTTATATTAAAGAACTAGAGTATGAGTGAGGGAGTGAGATGTGGAGATTATATATCATTGTGAGTTATTACATAAAGTGATCGTGATGAACGTTACGAAGATCAGGCAAACTATGGGC